>NC_091121.1:150279467-150404467 GCF_040183065.1 Periplaneta americana
AAGTTCAACGCTACAGTAATGCGGGTAGTATAGGTAAATTTCTTCAGCTGTTGAATTGAGGTCGTTGCAAGTAGCGAAATGCTTCGTAGGCACATTATTTAACAACACAGCTCTTCAAAGTGAATTATGTTGTCAGTGTACGTATATCCATATAAGTTAACATGGTGAGAGTCAAGAATAGGTCGGAAGGATAGTAGACGCCCAAAAACATGATAGCCTGAGGAATTCCAGATACAACTACATGACCAATCGAGTTGAGTGGAAAGCAGAAATAGACAAGTTATGTGAAGTGTGACGAAGACTGATATATTAAAGGATTGAATAATTTAATAATAGGTAGTAATAACATTTATGGAAGAAACAACGTTGAACAATTGGATTAATATGTATTTGGTACCTCAGACAGCTCGTCTATGGAGGTTTTGACCTGCAGCATTTTGTGCTCGCGACATCCAGGGAGCTTTCCCTAATATAGCAGGCCTTGTCTTATTGGAAATTTACGGTTTATAAATAAATGAATGAAGGAATGAACAAATGAACAAATAGACCATTTTAATAATCGTCTTAAATAAATAAGTAAATAAAATAATTAATAAATAAATGAATACACCATTTTAATAATCTTCTTAAACAAATGAATGAATAAATAAATAAATAAATAAATAAATAAATAAATAAATAAATAGGCCATTTTAATAGTCTTCATAAATAAATAAGTAAACAATAAATAAATAAGTAAATAAATAAGTAAATATATATGTAATTAGATAAATAGGCCATTTTAATAATCTTCTTAAATAAATAAATAAATAAAAAAAGAAAGAAAGAAAGAAAATAAATCAGTAGACTATTTTAATAATCTTCTTAAATAAATAAATAAATAAAATAAATCAGTAGACTATTTTAATAATCTTCTTAAATAAATAAATAAATAAAATAAATCAGTAGACTATTTTAATAATCTTCTTAATAAATAAGTAAATAAAATAAATGGACTATTTTAATAATCTTCTTAAATAAATATGTAAATAAATAAATGAAATAAATAAATCAATAAACCATTTTAATAATCTTCCTAAATATGTAAATAAATAAATCAATAGATTATTTTAATAATCTTCTGAAATAAATAAATGAATGGATAAATAAATAAATAAATAGATAGACCATTTTAATAATCTTCTTAAATAAATAAGTAAATAAATAAATGAAAATAATAAATCAATAAACCATTTTAATAATCTTCCTAAATAAGTAAATAAATAAATCAATACACTATTTTAATAATCTTCTGAAATAAGCAAATGAATGGATAAATAAATAAATAAATAAATAAATAAATAGACCATTTTAATAATCTTAAATAAATAAGTAAATAAATAAATGAAATAAATAAATCAATAAACCATTATAGTAATCTTCCTAAATAAGTAAATAAATAAATCAATAGACTATTTTAATAATCTTCTGAAATAAATAAATGAATGGATAAATAAATAAATAAATAAATAAATAGACCATTTTAATAATCTTCTTAAATAAATAAGTTAAATGAATGAATGAATAAATAAATAAATAAATAAATAAATAAATAAATAAATAAAGCAGTAGTGTTATGTGATAAAACATATAAATATGGCTTTACCTCAATAAATATAAAATACAATATCGCACTTGAAAAGCTCTACAACTATAGATTGACAAATCGAACTGAAACCCTGACCGTGTTACTGCGTGAGCGCTGGCTGTCTATGGGAGGAGCAAGTGAGAAAGCACGGGGGGAAGGGGGAGAGCACTATGCACCATGTACTTGCATTTCCACTCACAGTTTGTCAAACCTGCTAACAAAAGCATTAAAAGGTGGACTAGTTGCCTGCAGTGCTAGCATAATGGAACCTTCTTAGCCGACAGTCGAGGCAAAAATGAAGAATCCGTTATTGTGGTAATACTGGAGAGAGGTTCTTCTATTGGTCGCGATGCCCACACACACCCTCTCAGATATTTACGTGGTGATTGGTGAGGGAGAGAGAAGAAAGAAAGAGATTCCAGACGTTGGCGTGTTTTACGGGATTTCACCTGAAGTTGTCAAACTATAATTTATAACACATCGGTAGGTGATAATTTGAAATTGGGTTGTCAAAGTTGCTTTACATTGTATATAGAATACAAACTGCAATAGTAGGCCAATTAATTAACAAGGCAGAAAGTTCTAACAAACATAGGTCCGGAAATGTACCGTTTCGAGATTTGTCTTCACTGTGGCCACGAACCTCATTTCTTACCTTGCAGACTTAATGATCGTGCACACATATATTTTTTTGCAACATGAGCTGTATGAGCCTTTGAATGATTTACCTAATTGGGAAAAACAGTTGCTGTGGTATACATGCTTGACGGAATACAGTCTCACTTTCATTTGAACGTTTCAGAGATCTTACACACAACCTTTCACAAGAGGTATATCTGCCGAGGCGTCCCAACACTACTGTGTGGCCTCCCAACTCCCCCGACTTCAATCCTTTAGTTTTTTTTTTAGGATATTTGAAATGTTTTGTGTATTTCAGCCGAGAATCACATTGTAAACAGTTATCAACACATTAGAGATACGACATAGATATTCGAACTTGTACGATTGTCAACGTGGTGATGTCTGCCTTATAATTATAAAGAACAGGTGATCATATTGAGCACATGTTAACAACTCTCTTCCTCCAGCGCATATCGGAATTTTTGCCTTGTTTCATTGTCCTCTACTCAGCCTTGCAGTTTGTACTTATAATTATCAAACAGCCTGTATATCACGAGTAAGTTAGAGAAAAAATCCTCACCGCCGGATCGAAACAACTAAACAAAATTGATATTCACTAATAAATAACGATTTTTTTTCGGAGGATATCCTTTCCACCATGTTATATCCGAATTCCCACTATTGGATTTTATTTTCTCGAAGTTTAATATCTTATTACGCATTAAAGTTTTTGATCTAAATATTGTAAAACTTTATATTATTATTATTATTATTATTATTATTATTATTATTATTATTATTATTATTATTATTTCCACCATGTTATATGCGAATTCCCACTATTGGATTTTATTTTCTCGAAGTTTAATATCTTATTACGCATTAAAGTTTTTGATCTAAATATTGTACAATTTTATATTATTATTATTATTATTATTATTATTATTATTATTATTATTATTATTTCCACCATGTTATATGCGAATTCCCACTATTGGAATTTATTTTCTCGAAGTTTAATATCTTATTACACATTAAAGTTTTTGATCTAAATATTGTACAATTTTATATTATTATTATTATTATTATTATTATTATTATTTGTTATTATTAATATTATTTGTTATTATTATTTGTTATTATTATTACTATTATTATTATTGTTATTATTATTACTATTATTATTGTTATTATTATTGTTATTATTATTATTGTTATTATTTGTTGTTATTCTTATTATTGTTATTATTATTACTATTATTATTATTTGTTGTTATTATTCTTATTATTATTATTACTATTACTATTATTATTAATAATATTATTATTGTTATTATTACTATTATTACTATTATTATTATTATTTGTTATTATTCTTATTATTGTTATTATTATTACTATTATTATTAATAATATTATTGTTATTATTATTATTATTATTATTATTATTATTATTATTATTATTATTATTATTAAATATCCGCTCAAATGAACCCTAATTTACCAAGCGGTATGCTAGGGTTTTAGTTTGGTTATACGGTATACTACGCATATGTACTACTTATTTTATGTAGATAGTTAATGGTGAAAGATAGCTCTACAAAATTTATATTACCTTCGTATTTCGCATCCCTGATAAATTATTACATCTTATATTCATTACAATTGGGATTTCTGAATGATTGTAGCGCGCTTGAATATATATTGAATTATTAATTTTATAGTCAGTGCGGGTTAAATTATTAAACTTGTTTTCCCCTTCGATAGTGTTATATTATTATTGCTATGGATACGGCGTCGTGCTTGATAGTCTAGCAAACAAATTCAGCTGATTTGCATGCAGCTCTCAAATACAAACATGACTGATTTAATTTCGTTTGTGATCTCTGATATGAATATTGCGTTGTAATTTCAAAGAAGGACGGGGTTTAGAGGGGGAGAATGTGTGTGTCAGTGACTTTAAACTCTTACTTCAGCATTATACGAAATACTAGAAAAAGCCATGTGAAAATAGAAACATTAATTTATACCGTTTTGCGGTACGACACATTTTGAGCATGACTGTAAAGAAAAATGTGTTTTGTATTTCGGGACTCCATCTGTAAACAGCAATTACTACTCAATTCCTCACGGATTTTTTGTTGTTCATATTCATCACCTAGTCGTCAATTTATCACGGAATAACGTACATGAAATATACAAATTTTGATACTAGTCTGTCTATGTGCAGCAATGTATATTAAACTATTGGACGGATTTTGTTCATTTTCAGTATCTACGAGTCAATTTATCAGGGAATGATGTACATGAAATATAATAATTTTGGTACTAGTCTGTCTGTGTACAGCGATTTCTACTAAACTATTGGACGAATTTTGTTCATATTCAGTATCTACGAGTCAATTTATCAGGGAATGATGTACATGAAATATAATAATTTTAGTACTAGTCTGTCTGTGTACAGCGATTTCTACTAAACTATTGGATGGATTTTGTTCATATTCAGTATCTACGAGTCAATTTATCAGGGAATGATGTACATGAAATATAATAATTTTAGTACTGGTCTGTCTGTGTACAGCGATTTCTACTAAACTATTGGACGAATTTTGTTCATATTCAGTATCTACGAGTCAATTTATCAGGGAATGATGTACATGAAATATAATAATTTTAGTACTAGTCTGTCTGTGTACAGCGGTTTCTACTGAACTATTGGACGAATTTTGTTCATATTCAGTATCTACGAGTCAATTTATCAGGGAATGATGTACATTAAATATAATAATTTTAGTACTACACTGTCTGTGTACAGCGATTTCTACTAAACTATTGGACGAATTTTGTTCATATTCAGTATCTACGAGTCAATTTATCAGGGAATGATGTACATGAAATATAATAATTTTAGTACTAGTCTGTCTGTGTACAGCGATTTCTACTAAACTATTGGACGAATTTTGTTCATATTCAGTATCTACGAGTCAATTTATCAGGGAATGATGTACATGAAATATAATAATTTTAGTACTAGTCTGTCTGTGTACAGCGATTTCTACTAAACTATTGGATGGATTTTGTTCATATTCAGTATCTACGAGTCAATTTATCAGGGAATGATGTACATGAAATATGATAATTTTAGTACTGGTCTGTCTGTGTACAGCGATTTCTACTAAACTATTGGACGAATTTTGTTCATATTCAGTATCTACGAGTCAATTTATCAGGGAATGATGTACATGAAATATAATAATTTTAGTACTAGTCTCTCTGTGTACAGCGGTTTCTACTGAACTATTGGACGAATTTTGTTCATATTCAGTATCTACGAGTCAATTTATCAGGGAATGATGTACATGAAATATAATAATTTTAGTACTACACTGTCTGTGTACAGCGATTTCTACTAAACTATTGGACGAATTTTGTTCATATTCAGTATCTACGAGTCAATTTATCAGGGAATGATGTACATGAAATATAATAATTTTAGTACTAGTCTGTCTGTGTACAGCGATTTCTACTAAACTATTGGACGAATTTTGTTCATATTCAGTATCTACGAGTCAATTTATCAGGGAATGATGTACATGAAATATAATAATTTTAGTACTAGTCTGTCTGTGTACAGCGATTTCTACTAAACTATTGGATGGATTTTGTTCATATTCAGTATCTACGAGTCAATTTATCAGGGAATGATGTACATGAAATATAATAATTTTAGTACTGGTCTGTCTGTGTACAGCGATTTCTACTAAACTATTGGACGAATTTTGTTCATATTCAGTATCTACGAGTCAATTTATCAGGGAATGATGTACATGAAATATAATAATTTTAGTACTAGTCTGTCTGTGTACAGCGGTTTCTACTGAACTATTGGACGAATTTTGTTCATATTCAGTATCTACGAGTCAATTTATCAGGGAATGATGTACATTAAATATAATAATTTTAGTACTACACTGTCTGTGTACAGCGATTTCTACTAAACTATTGGACGAATTTTGTTCATATTCAGTATCTACGAGTCAATTTATCAGGGAATGATGTACATGAAATATAATAATTTTAGTACTAGTCTGTGTACAGCGATTTCTACTAAACTATTGGACGAATTTTGTTCATATGCAGTATCTACGAGTCAATTTATCAGGGAATGATGTACATGAAATATAATAATTTTAGTACTAGTCTGTCTGTGTACAGCGATTTCTACTAAACTATTGGATGGATTTTGTTCATATTCAGTATCTACGAGTCAATTTATCAGGGAATGATGTACATGAAATATAATAATTTTAGTACTGGTCTGTCTGTGTACAGCGATTTCTACTAAACTATTGGACGAATTTTGTTCATATTCAGTATCTACGAGTCAATTTATCAGGGAATGATGTACATGAAATATAATAATTTTAGTACTAGTCTGTCTGTGTACAGCGATTTCTACTAAACTATTGGATGGATTTTGTTCATATTCAGTATCTACGAGTCAATTTATCAGGGAATGATGTACATGAAATATAATAACTTTAGTACTGGTCTGTCTGTGTACAGCGATTTCTACTAAACTATTGGACGAATTTTGTTCATATTCAGTATCTACGAGTCAATTTATCAGGGAATGATGTACATGAAATATAATAATTTTAGTACTAGTCTGTCTGTGTACAGCGGTTTCTACTGAACTATTGGACGAATTTTGTTCATATTCAGTATCTACGAGTCAATTTATCAGGGAATGATGTACATTAAATATAATAATTTTAGTACTAGTCTGTCTGTGTACAGCGATTTCTACTAAACTATTGGACGAATTTTGTTCATATTCAGTATCTACGAGTCAATTTATCAGGGAATGATGTACATGAAATATAATAATTTTAGTACTTGTCTGTCTGTGTACAGCGATTTCTACTAAACTATTGGACGGATTTTGTTCATATTCAGTATCTACGAGTCAATTTATCAGGGAATAATGTACATGAAATATAATAATTTTAGTACTAGTCTGTCTGTGTACAGCGATTTCTACTAAACTATTGGATGGATTTTGTTCATATTCAGTATCTACGAGTCAATTTATCAGGGAGTGATGTACATGAAATATAATAATTTTAGTACTAGTCTGTCTGTGTACAGCGATTTCTACTTAACTATTGGACGGATTTTGTTCGTGTTCAGTATTTACAAGGAAATTAATCAGAGAATGATGTACTTGAAATATAACCATCAGGAAAGTTACGCAGGTTCTGAGTTCGATGCATGGACCCGTTTCATGAGAAACCTCATTTTAATTAACATTATCGAGATATTGTACACTCAACTGAAATAGGTTACCGTCTCCTAGGACACGGTGGAAACAAGTGAGTGTGTGAAGTGCGGTGGAACTTGGTTTCCATTAAAACAGGAATGTGTGAAGGATCCAAGGAGTCTCGTATATGGCTGCCGTACTTTCTTAGGAATTCCCTGCTCCCATGGGTGTATTTAAACACATACGTTCTGCAGGTCGTCTCGAGTGTGACCTTACTGAGGAAAGGCTATTATTACCACGCTCCGTTAAGCAATGAAACTCTAGAGTGTAAAGTTAGTTTTGGACACCTAGGCGAGTTTGTGTTCAGGAGTTCAAGGACGATAGAATTTTCTTTTTCTTGCTACATCAGCAATTTAGTAGAAACCGTAAACGTGTCTTATAGAGTTTATGTGTTTAATCAGTGCGAGATCACGTGTTTTGTGTTATGTTGGCTAACAGACGTTAACTTGGAATGGTTATTATTTCTGTCCCGAATACATCGCAGCCTAAATCTTATTGTAGTTGTCGGTGGAATTTTAAGTGCAAGATGGTACTCTATTTGGCGGGATGAGGCCAGGAATTCGCATGGGATTACCTGACATTAGTTTTACAGTTAGGGAGAACCTTACAATAAATTCAACTATAGGTTACACCCCAAACGGAATTTCAACTCATGTCTGATCGCAGCTGCAACTCGTTATCGCCTGACCTACCCCAGTTGATTGATTATTACTATTTCCATTTTTATACAGAAAATTTTAAGAAAAAAAAAAGAAGTATTATACAGGGTGATTCACGAGGATTTACCGCCACTTACGTAACTTATTTCTGAAGACATTCTGAGCAAGGAATGTCATATAAACATTTGTCCTAATCTCAATATTTTCAGAGATACACTAGTTTGAAGTTGTAAGTATAATACCTTTTTGCTTTAGTTTTAAGAGTAAAAAGGTATTACAAATAGAGAATCAACTGTTGAGGAGTATATTTTCTTTAATTGGCTACTGTTCTGAAGCTAAAAATGTGCTGTTAATTGCTTTGTACAGATTATATTTTACAATGTTTAACTAAAAATTACATTATTCTTACGCACTTATCTCAAAAACATGTTACAAATTATACGACTTTAGGAACTTGATTCTTTACAGTTTAATTACGCATCCTAATGTACTGTCTTTAAGAATTTACAAGAGTGGCGTGATTTGCAACACTTGCGTAAGAAAAATGTAATTTTTAGTTGAAAATCGAAAAAAAAAATTGTACGAAGCAACTAAGGAATTCAAAACACATTTTTACCTTCAGAATACTATATATTATTTTAATGTACCGAAGTACATATGATATTTCCATGCAGGTATTCTGCGTCATCATACGATGAAAGAGTAATGGAACGGAGAAAAATTCCCTCCGGCGCCGGGATTTGAACCCGGGTTTTCAGCTCTACGTGCTGATGCTTTATCCACTAAGCCACAACGGATACAACCCCGGCGTCGGATAGAATCGTCTCAGATTAAGCTCCAACTCTTGGGTTCCCTCTAGTGGCCGCCCTCTGCACTACGTCATAGATGTCCACACATGTGCTGAGGTGCACTCGTTATGAATGACTAGTTGGAGTTGGAGCTTAATCTGAGACGATTCTATCCGACGCCGGGGTTGTATCCGGTGTGGCTTAGTGGATAAAGCATCAGCCCGTAGAGCTGAAAACCCGGGTTCAAATCCCGGCGCCGGAGGGAATTTTTCTCCGTTCCATTACTCTTTCATCGTATGATGACGCAGAATATCTGCATGGAAATATCATATGTACTTCGGTACATTAAAATAATATATATGATATCCGTAAATTTCTTCGTGATTTAAGACGGCGCTTATTCCGTCGGATCCCGGCCAACTAGTCACTCATAACGAGTGCACCTCAGCACATGTGTGGACTTCGGTCCTGCGTTCATAGACATCTATGACGTAGTGCAGAGGGCGGCCACTAGAGGGAACCCAAGAGTTGGAACTTAATCTGAGACGATTCTGTCCGACGCCGGGGTGGGTATCCGGTGTGGCTAAGTGGATAAAGCATCAGCACGTAGAGCTGAAAACCCGGGTTCAAATCCCGGCGCCGGAGGGAATTTTTCTCCGTCCCATTACTCTTTCATCGTATAATGACGCAGAATATCTGCATGGAAATATCATATGTACTTCGGTGCATTAAAATAATATATATGATATCCGTAAATTTCTTCGTGATTTAAGACGGCGCTTATTCCGTCGGATCCCGGCCAACTAGTCACTCATAACGAGTGCACCTCAGCACATGTGTGGACTTCGGTCCTGCGTTCATAGACATCTATGACGTAGTGCATAGGGCGGCCACTAGAGGGAACCCAAGAGTTGGAACTTAATCTGAGACGATTCTGTCCGACGCCGGGGTGGGTATCCGGTGTGGCTAAGTGGATAAAGCATCAGCACGTAGATCTGAAAACCCGGGTTCAAATCCCGGCGCCGGAGGGAATTTTTCTCCGTCCCATTACTCTTTCATCGTATGATGACGCAGAATATCTGCATGGAAATATCATATGTACTTCGGTGCATTAAAATAATATATATGATATCCGTAAATTTCTTCGTGATTTAAGACGGCGCTTATTCCGTCGGATCCCGGCCAACTAGTCACTCATAACGAGTGCACCTCAGCACATGTGTGGACTTCGGTCCTGCGTTCATAGACATCTATGACGTAGTGCATAGGGCGGCCACTAGAGGGAACCCAAGAGTTGGAACTTAATCTGAGACGATTCTGTCCGACGCCGGGGTTGTATCCGGTGTGGCTTAGTGGATAAAGCATCAGCACGTAGAGCTGAAAACCCGGGTTCAAATCCCGGCGCCGGAGGGAATTTTTCTCCGTTCCATTACTCTTTCATCGTATGATGACGCAGAATATCTGCATGGTAATATCATATGTACTTCGGTACATTAAAATAATATATATGATATGCGTAAATCACTTCGTGATTTAAGACGGCGTTTATTCCGTCGGATCCCGGCAAACTAGTCATTCATAACGAGTGCACCTCAGCACATGTGTGGACTTCGGTCCTACGTTCATAGACATCTATGACGTAGTGCATAGGGCGGCCACTAGAGGGAACCCAAGAGTTGGAGCTTAATCTGAGACGATTCTATCCGACGCCGGGGTTGTATCCGGTGTGGCTTAGTGGATAAAGCATCAGCACGTAGAGCTGAAAACCCGGGTTCAAATCCCGGCGCCGGAGGGAATTTTTCTCCGTCCCATTACTCTTTCATCGTATGATGACGCAGAATATCTGCATGGAAATATCATATGTACTTCGGTGCATTAAAATAATATATATGATATCCGTAAATTTCTTCGTGATTTAAGACGGCGCTTATTCCGTCGGATCCCGGCCAACTAGTCACTCATAACGAGTGCACCTCAGCACATGTGTGGACTTCGGTCCTACGTTCATAGACATCTATGACGTAGTGCATAGGGCGGCCACTAGAGGGAACCCAAGAGTTGGAGCTTAATCTGAGACGATTCTATCCGACGCCGGGGTTGTATCCGGTGTGGCTTAGTGGATAAAGCATCAGCACGTAGAGCTGAAAACCCGGGTTCAAATCCCGGCGCCGGAGGGAATTTTTCTCCGTCCCATTACTCTTTCATCTTATGATGACGCAGAATATCTGCATGGAAATATCATATGTACTTCGGTGCATTAAAATAATATATATGATATCCGTAAATTTCTTCGTGATTTAAGACGGCGCTTATTCCGTCGGATCCCGGCCAACTAGTCACTCATAACGAGTGCACCTCAGCACATGTGTGGACTTCGGTCCTACGTTCATAGACATCTATGACGTAGTGCATAGGGCGGCCACTAGAGGGAACCCAAGAGTTGGAGCTTAATCTGAGACGATTCTATCCGACGCCGGGGTTGTATCCGGTGTGGCTTAGTGGATAAAGCATCAGCACGTAGAGCTGAAAACCCGGGTTCAAATCCCGGCGCCGGAGGGAATTTTTCTCCGTCCCATTACTCTTTCATCTTATGATGACGCAGAATATCTGCATGGAAATATCATATGTACTTCGGTGCATTAAAATAATATATATGATATCCGTAAATTTCTTCGTGATTTAAGACGGCGCTTATTCCGTCGGATCCCGGCCAACTAGTCACTCATAACGAGTGCACCTCAGCACATGTGTGGACTTCGGTCCTACGTTCATAGACATCTATGACGTAGTGCATAGGGCGGCCACTAGAGGGAACCCAAGAGTTGGAGCTTAATCTGAGACGATTCTATCCGACGCCGGGGTTGTATCCGGTGTGGCTTAGTGGATAAAGCATCAGCACGTAGAGCTGAAAACCCGGGTTCAAATCCCGGCGCCGGAGGGAATTTTTCTCCGTCCCATTACTCTTTCATCTTATGATGACGCAGAATATCTGCATGGAAATATCATATGTACTTCGGTGCATTAAAATAATATATATGATATCCGTAAATTTCTTCGTGATTTAAGACGGCGCTTATTCCGTCGGATCCCGGCCAACTAGTCACTCATAACGAGTGCACCTCAGCACATGTGTGGACTTCGGTCCTACGTTCATAGACATCTATGACGTAGTGCATAGGGCGGCCACTAGAGGGAACCCAAGAGTTGGAGCTTAATCTGAGACGATTCTATCCGACGCCGGGGTTGTATCCGGTGTGGCTTAGTGGATAAAGCATCAGCACGTAGAGCTGAAAACCCGGGTTCAAATCCCGGCGCCGGAGGGAATTTTTCTCCGTCCCATTACTCTTTCATCTTATGATGACGCAGAATATCTGCATGGAAATATCATATGTACTTCGGTGCATTAAAATAATATATATGATATCCGTAAATTTCTTCGTGATTTAAGACGGCGCTTATTCCGTCGGATCCCGGCCAACTAGTCACTCATAACGAGTGCACCTCAGCACATGTGTGGACTTCGGTCCTACGTTCATAGACATCTATGACGTAGTGCATAGGGCGGCCACTAGAGGGAACCCAAGAGTTGGAACTTAATCTGAGACGATTCTGTCCGACGCCGGGGTGGGTATCCGGTGTGGCTTAGTGGATAAAGCATCAGCACGTAGAGCTGAAAACCCGTGTTCAAATCCCGGCGGCGGAGGGAATTTTTCTTCGTTCCATTACTCTTTGATCGTATTGAGAATACTAGCTATAATTTATGCCTCTGACAAAGATTATCTATCTTATCTATCTAATGAGCGAGTTAGTTAATGAATGGAGGAATCAGTTAACGTGAGTTAAGCAGAAACTGAACTTCGGAGGAGCTGACGTGACGATCTAAATGAACGTTCAATTTTAAGAAGTTCATTAAAGTGAACCTACAAAGCGTAACGGAAAAAACCTATGAACTGAACGTTGATTCCTTCAAACTTAAATGTAGCAATTTAGAAGACGTTTTTTCCAATCCAAGGCGAACAATTCCTACACATTCGACTTCTGACCTATTGCGATTCCACGCACATGACTGCACGTCTATCTGCTTGGAGCGAAAATGCCAGAGGAAAGAAACAATCGACAGATATGAGAAGCTATCTGCCGGGATCATCAAGAATTCATTTCGTTCGGGTAGACGGGACCCCATACTCGCAAGTTCAGTAAGAAATCAACGAAGTAAATAAGTCTACATTTTTCAATTCCTAAGGAAAACTATTTCCATGAAAAAGTGGCTTAAGGATATGTAAAGCAGATGTTCGCTTCATTTCTGTGACTGGATTTCAATTATGAACTGAGAAGGAATTAAAACTAAATAATTCATTCACGGTTTCATGAATGTCGCAAGTTCATTTAAACTTCTGTACGTTTTATACTTAAGCTTTTTTGAATGCAGTATTTATATTCATCAAAGTGCTGCATTAGAGTTAAAATAATAGGAGGTTTCATAAAAGCGGCGATAGATTTCATGCATAATTCTTTTTGAAGTTAAATTTTTGTTTTTTTCAACAGTAATCTCACTAGAGGTTTTGATTTATCTAGAGAAAATCAAAACTTGAGTGGGATTTAATTGACTATTACAAGATTGCACGAAAGTATATGAAGATTAGAAGAAATAAACTACCGTCAACCGGGTATACTTTACACAAGGGGGGTAACTTTACACATTTCTAGAAAAAATGTTTAGATGGCCATACATTACAATGTGTAGCAACTCCGTGGAACTGATTCTGTGTGACAACAGCACATGTGTGTAGTAGTCTGAGGTGTGTGCCATTATTAAAGTTGTTGTACACCATTGTTGCTGGTGAATTTCAAGAGGCAAGTATTTTTACTCTTTTTTTCTATGTGTAAAAACTTTGTGTTGTACTGAATAGTTCAGTTCATACATTCTATTGTGACTAGTATTGTATGAAATTATGAAGCTTTCGGACGCGGGAAATGACTGCCTGACCAGTTTTTCGTTACATGTGCTACCCTGCGAGAGGGAAAACAAGAATGATAACCTAATGTACCTCTGAACGGGGCAACTTTACACAGATGTGAAGTGTTTATGGACACTAATTAAAAATAAAAACTCTTTTTAATATGATGTATAATGTCACTATTAATGGTGGTAGGATCAATTCCCGTCAATGATAGGGGAAAATAAATGACTTTCAAACAGACAAGGTCGTTACTTGTAGATTATTATTATCAGTACTATTATCATTATTATTATTTTAAATAATCCGTGGCACGTCAGCTCTGAAGGATCAATGCCAGTTGAATCGGTTACTGCATCTAGTAGGTAGCAGTATAGTCATGTGGTTAGCATGACGCTATCCCTCAACCGTTGGACCGTCACCAGGTTCTGAAAAGACTTCCTACAGCACCTCCCCAGGAAAATCACAATGTAGCAGCACATTCATGAACAGCATATAAACAATTAGTGTACTGTTATTACATTTCTTTACTTTTATATAAAATATTTCATTTTCAGGAATTTACCAATATATTTTGTTCTCATTGTGCTAACTGTAGTGGACTAATAAATTGCGAAACACATCATATTGTTCAGAAATGTTTTACCTTTTCAATCCCAGTACTTAAAACAGTGCAATGTTGGACAATATTGAACAGAATACTCGATTATAAGGCAAAGTAAATATGTGTGTGAAGTAACCCCGTAAACGGGGCATCTTTACACACGTGATTATTTATTTACAAGTGTGTCATAATGCATATGTACAACCACTAGACTTTCAAATTTGCTCAAATTAACCAGGAACATTCATATAAAAATTAATTCGTGTATCTAACTTGATAATCTTCAATTATTTTAACGAATAAGCAAAAAAAGTGTGTAAAGTAACTCCGGTTGACGGTACTCTAATACAATAAAATATTAATTGACTTACGAAAATACAACTGTATTCAAATGTATTATTGTACCATCTCTAAATTACAAATATTACGCTAGATGGCAGTAGTGTGTTATGTTTAGCTGTTTTCTTTTTTATCAGTTGTGCCAACTATGGAATCTTCATTGAACTCTGTGGACGGTTACTAGTCAAGAAGGCTTTATTGATTCAGTTTCATTTTTATTAAAAAGTTGCATTCCACTTCAATTATCCGGATCCCAGTAATCAACGTCACTTGACAGATGATTTCCAGTAAATCTTAATATTAAACAATCTCTGATATGTCACTATCCATAATATCATATAGCAGAAGCTATAACATAACCTAAATACTATAAACAAGTGTTAGAAACGTTTTAATTAGGGATGTGAAATAAACAAGAAAAATTTGAATTAAGGATGATGAAATAGAAAATAAACATGAATAATTTTAAAAGGAACAATTATTGAAAGTACAATTTTCAAATTTGAATGTTTTAGTGGTTGGTGTTAGTGTTTTATATTAGATATGTGCTTAAAAGAAGTGGAACTCGTTGATGTACATGGTGTATCCCTCAACTTATTCAGGATTTCCGAATGGTGCTCTTCATTTATTTGTAAATGGGGTTTCAGGGAAGATGCATAGCTATGACCAGTGATCTTTATTAATTCTTGTTCTTGAATGCCAATACGAGTCATATTTGAAACTGCTGTGCATCGACTGGAGTGGTTTGTAATTTTCTGTTTTTTTGACATCCAGACCAGTGCAGTTTGAAATGTTGGCAAACAATGAAACAAATGCTAGGGTAGTGATAAAAATAAATAAATGCTAGGGATGCGATAAAATTAAACAAATGCTAGGAACGCGATAAAATTGTGCGATAAGCAGCCATGATTGGTTGAAAGACGTCCTTTCGTACCGTTTTATTGGTCAAAAGTATTATGACGTAGTAAAAGTGTAATAGTATAATTATAGTAATTGTCGTACATAGACAACTTAAAAAAAAAAACACTGCCTTGTTGCCAGGGATACTGAGACTGCGTTGTTACCAGGGATACCAAAAAGCTGTATTTCTTTTTTGTATAGGTATAGGTCTACTACATATAATGAGAACGCATTTCTTCTTTAGGATGCATATTGGAAATTACTCACACACTTGTCTGAACATTGACGTTACACACATTTCCTGTTTAAAAATTAGAATTCTGATACGCACTGCATCACCGTGAGAGCAGTGATAGAAGAGGAGCGAGTCTATATTACTGAGGAATAATAACCCGGAATCAGTTACCCATAATGCCGTTGGGTCGGAGATTCTGCCGTATTCCGCTAGGTCGTGCTAGTAGGTAATGAGCGTGTTGCGAGATGAGCTCTTATTAGTTCGGGTAAAGAGCACAAAAATAGCTTAAAAGCATTTCCATCTTCCACACGTCGAGTGGGGCAGATCCATACGTTGTTCATTAAGTTCCCCGGTTGCCAAATGACCCACATCCGTTGTAATTAACCTCTTAGTAAGTTTACTTAGCTACCAGCGTATCTAGATCATTTGGTACTGGAATTATCTTATTAAATTATACGAGTACATACCCATTAACTAAAAACAGTAATTATTGTAATGCTAAAAATCTCTGACTTTAATGTAAAAACACGTTTTTAATATTTTGGCTACCGAAAAAAATCAAGTATTATACGCGAATATGTCTCTCGGGATGGGTTGTTGAATATAGTATTAGTAGTAGTATTTATTTATTTAACCTGGTAGAGATAAGGCCATGAGGCCTTCTCTGCCCCTCTACCAGCGGATTACAACTGTAATATGAACAATAAAATTACAATCAATATTAAATTTACAATTACAGTTACAATAGAAATTAAAGTACGACAAGATTACCTGATTAATGAAAGCTAGACATTTTATCATAGAAGTTAAGAACAAAGAATATTTTTGTATTTACTGAATTACAAATTAAACCTAGAATAACAAAATTCTATAGTGATGAAATTACCGGATATTGAAATATTTTCTGATAGATTAAGAGAACTAATTACAAGAAACCATGTCTGAACGAGTCTCAATTACTGACCAAGTGCCTAGTAAGTTTGCGTTTGAATTCAATTTTATTTCGACAGTCCCTGATGCTAGCAGGTAACGAATTCCAGAGTCTTGGCAGGGCTATTGTGAAAGAGGATGAGTATGAGGAGGTGCGATGGGATGGTATTGTTAGTATTGTTTCATGGCGAGAGCGTGTGTTCAGATTGTGGTGGGAAGAAAGGTAAGTGAAGCGAGACGACAGGTACGAAGGAATAGAAGAGTTCAAGATTTTGAAGAGGACAAGTTTGTTTATTTATTTATTTATTTATTTATTTATTTATTTATTTATTTATTTATTTATTTAAATTCAGATATACAGAATAAAGAAATATAATTACAAAACAAACAGAGAAATACAAATAAAATAATACAAGCAATATAAAAGAAGATACAGTAGTATTAACAAAATTTGAGAACGAATGAGCAGCGCTCGTGCTCGGTCGCAGTTCAGATATAATATTAAAATAAAAAATAATAATAATATAAATAAATAAGTAAACTAAAATAGGAACTAAAATATAATTACAGCGGCAATGGAATTATATAATATAATATTAACACTATAGAAGAATAATATCGCACGTGAAAAGTAGGACTAATATATATATCAAAATTATAGAATACAAATATAATATAGGTTGATTAATTCATACACATAGGCTATAAATTTATTTAATCAAATTGAAGATATTAACACGTTTCTAATTTTCTTGTTATATGTTAGTGGGTTACATGTTAGAAGTTCTGGGTGTAATTTAGTTAAAGCATTGTACAACCGAGGGCCAAAATTTATGCTATGCTTTAGACCAGCAGATGTGAGACATTTAGGTTGTACTAATGTTGAATTAATATTTCGTCTTGTGTCAAGTGAATGTAAATTTCTTTTCTTATCTAGTTTAAGCCAACCTATTGCTTCCAGGGATGGGGTAATATGATCATATTTACGAACATTGCTTACAAAACGTACACACAAATTATGAGCACGTTGAAGTTTCGTTTTGTTGTCGCTGGAGAGGTCAGTTAGTAAAATGTCGGCATAGTCAAAATAGGGAAATACAAGCGTCTGCACAAGGGACTTTTTTAAGCAAGAGGGGATATGAACATTTATCCTTTTTTAGGACATGGATAATAGAATATTCTTTTCTGCAGGTTTCTGTGATTTGCATGTCCCAGTTGAGATTATTATCCATGTGAATACCAAGATTTTTTACCGAAGAACTGAAAGGGATATGCACTGTACTTATTTTAACGGGGGAAATGTCGAGGTGCTTTACAGCGTCGGTTTGCCGTTTGTGTCCTAATATGATTGCTTGTGTCTTTCCAGGATTGATATTAAGATGGAATTTGTTTGTCCATGTCACAATCGAGTCAATGTCTTCGTTCAATTTATCTATAGCGTCATTTACTCGGTCTAAGCGGGAAGAGATGTAGCATTGAAGGGTCCACACCTGTGGAGTAACGGTCAGCGCGTCTGGCCGCGAAACCAGGTGGCCCGGGTTCGATTCCCGGTCGGCAAGTTACCTGGTTGAGGTTTTTTCCGGGGTTTTCCCTCAATCCAATACGAGCAAATGCTGGGTAACTTTCGGTGTTGGACCCCGGGCTCATTTCACCGGCATTATCACCTTCATATCATTCAGACGCTAAATAACCCAATAAAAAAAAGCATTGAAGGTCGTCAGCATACAAGTTATAGTTACAATGCCTTACAAGAGATGTAGTATTATTGACATATATTGTGAACAACATTGGTCCGCGCATAAGGCATAAGAATATCAATATGTTTTTATATTGACTTAATCTGTTTACTATGTATTGTATTTTTTGTTTAGCATAACTGATGAATTATATGTACTGTATACGTCAACTGATGAATTGTTTAAGCTTATAAATTGAATTAATCTACTTCATATGAATTGTATAGCTTAACGAAAATAAGTTTGTAAATTGAACTAATTTGATTGTATATGTTTGTATAGTTTGGCTGATGAATTGTATATGTTCTTAAAATGATTACTAGTCTGTGTAGCTCTACTGATGAATTGTATATAGACCTACTGTAAATTGAATGGTAATATGTATAGCTCAGCTGATGAATTGTTTATGATTATAAATTGAATTAATCTACTTGATATTAATTGCACAAATTTGTATAGCTTAATGAAAGTATGCTACTTTGTATTGTATATATTTGTATAGTTTTGGCCGATGAATTGTATATGCTTTAAATTGAATAGTAATCTATATAGCTCTACTGATAAATTGTTTGTGTTTGTAATTTGAAGTAGTTTGTATGATATGTATTATCAATTTCTGTATATCACAACTGGTTGAATTGTTTATATCTTAAATTTAATTAAATTGTTTTGTATTATAATATAGCTCAACTTATGAATGATCGTTTGCGTTTGTAAATTTAATAATCTGATTGGCTATGTATTGTATACTTTTAGTAGAGCCATCGATGTAGCTCAGTCGGCAGACTCGCTGGGCTGCTGTTCCGGAGCTGCGTTCGGGCTTGGGTTGGATCCCCCTTTGGACTTTGGTTTCTTCCGAGGTTTTCCAAAGCCGTGGGACTGAAGCCGGATGGTCTATGGCGAGTCCTTGGCATCAACACCTTTGATTTGATTACCCCCTTTGATTTGATTACCTGGTTGGGTTTTTCCGAGGTTTCCCCCACCGAAAAGGCAAATGCCGGGTAATATTTTGGCGAATCCTCGGACCTCATTTCATCTCACTAGATCTCGCCAAAATGTAAAAAAAAAAAATTGTACAACATTGTAAAAATTGTAGAAAATTACTAAATTGTAAAACTATAAAAATTTGTAAAAATTGTAATTGTAATAATGTAAAATGTTGACATGTTCCACATCTTAAAGCTTCATTGCTCATGTAAGATCTATGGAATAAAATAAATGAATGAATGAATGAATGAATGAATGAATGAATGAATGAATGAATGAATAAACAAATACACTCAAGTTTAATAATCAGGTATAAATATATTTATAACAGGTCGCCATCTGGTATGCATTAAAAGTAAACATATCTGTCGTTATAGTAACCACCGCTCTGTATCGTTTGCTACCCGTTGCTTATGCTCGTAACTCGGGAAAGGAAGTTAATGCATTTGGATATATGTTCTCTATCGTTGTGTGAATATGCTGAAAGATTATTGTATTGTACTGTATTGTATTTATTAACATTCCATGGTATTCATACATTGCTTTACAGCTAGAATATGGAACAAGTCAAAAAATGTAATACTATTATAAAGTCTTAATTTATAGTCACAGTCTAGATGAAATATATACAGATGAGATTTATAATATAGTCTACTAATACAACACAAAGTTTTAGTATCAATTTCATGAAGTGTTATCGAATGTCGTGAATTCACCTATAGAATAAAAGGCGTGAGAAATTAGGTACTTCTTTAATTTAGCCCTAAATAATCTTATGTTTTGAGTTTCATTTTTTATAAAGATAGGGAGGCTATTAAAAATTTTTACTACCATATAACGCACTCCTCTTTGATAGCACGATAGACTTGCCGATGGAGTATGAAAGTCATTTTTTGACGTGTATTTATGCTATGAACTGTTGAATTAGTTACAAAGTTTTCACGATTACATACGAGGAAGATTATTAATGCAAAGATACATTGACAAGCCATGGGCATTATTTGTATTTTTTTGAAAATAGTCCTACACGATTCCCTAGATTTGGCACCTACTATTATTCTAATTATTCTTTTTTGTAATAGAAATATACTGCTACTATCTGTGGAATTTCCCCAGAATATTATTCCAAAACTCATTACCGAGTGGAAGTATGCAAAGTATATTGTTTTTAAGGTATTGATATTTACTATCTTTTGCATAGATCTAATAGTAAAACAAGCTGAATTTAGTTTGGGGGTAATTTCTTTAATATGATTTTTCCAATTTAACACATTATCGATTTTTAAGCCAAGAAATTTGGTTGTTGTTGTTTCTAATAGGGATCTATTGTTAATTATTGCGCTAGAAATTTGCGAGGTTGAGTTTGGACAGGATTTAAATTGAATTATGTTAGTTTTGCTACAGTTTAATACCACATCGACATAAATCACAAATTTCTGAATACAATGATATTACTTTTATTATGCATGAAAGTGCATATTTTGACTTTTCTTTATAAAAGCATCATATTTTAACATTTATGCATGGAAACTCCACATTACGTATGTTTATTTATTTTTCCCTCATTTTTAAAAGTGTGTAACCTCGTAAACACGACTAATTTATGTTTATGAATTTTGAACGTAACGATGACGCCATCATAGGGAGCCTCTCAAGTTAGCAATTGGTATTCCTTTACTGCAGTCTTTAGCAGATTTCGATAGAACAATATCCAGTTTAACATCAGTTCCAGGAAATGTAGGAGATGAAGTGAACGAGAAAGCAGCAAATATTCTTTCCAAAAACCCTGGCTATTATCAAGTTAAAGAAATTCAAGATATTCTCGAAGGAAAACACCCCAAAAACCAACAAAATTTTCTATAGAACAGGTCACAGCTTTTGTGCAAGCCCCTCTTACTTCTTGTGACGTAGAACGAAGTTTTTGCGCTGCAAAGCTTGCTGAGAGACAACAGGCGAAGAATGACAACAGAAAACATACGTCACTGCTTAGTTGTGAACTGTAACAGCATAAAAGGAGCATTCAGCAATGAGGCAAGGACTTCAAGATCCATAGACTAAACGCAAGTTACCTATACCTTGTTATTCTGTTAAAATAATCTCAGACATAATGCATATTTTGTAGCATATTAATCTATTTTTACGGCATAAATGCATACATATTCTTCACGTTTTTAGGACCTGAACTTCCTTTCCCTGCTTGATAAAGCGTCGTAAAATAACCTACTAAAAATATTTGTCTACAGACACCATCCAGTTCACAACAATAGAACCAGTCTCAGCAATAGTACACAGGCCTTCGGTTTTCACCACCAAAAGATTAACTCGCGATATTTTATATTGCTGTATTATTTTGTAATGGCCAGTTGTTGTAGTTCTTGAATTCTTTCTATGTGTCATAAAATGTGCCATCCATATACCTCACTGGCTCACTCCACCCCCTTACACGCATGCCTACCTCTCAGCGATCGGTATTCCGTCTCTTTCCCACTCACTCGCTGTTTCTCTCCAAGGCTCGACATGGCTTCTACGAATCCAGGGCAGCCACGCGGCATCAAGGTGGCTGCCCACTTGGAATGGTTTGATGTAATCGACGAAGAAAAAATCTAAAAAAATATGCACCATGCATGAATTTACTCCCCCCCCCCCAAAAAAAACCACAACATGCAAACATGCAGGAAAAAAGTACGGTTATTTGGAATCAATAAGTTATAATTAGGATATTTGCCAAGTTTCAGAAGTGTAACAAGCTCATATACAAAAAACATGCCTATGCATGGAAATCCGGTCTCTAGTTGTTAGTTAATTTCAAGTCATTGTGACGTCTTATTTTGAATTTCATTTTTCCTTTCTCCTTTTTATTTTTTTGTTTCTGTTTCTATTAAGGGTATGTTTCGTTTTCCTTGTTTATGTAGTATGAATTATGTAAGTTGTATGTCATAAACATAATGATTTGACTTTGTTATGATCATAAACAGATAAAAAATAAATAAAAAAATATTGGAACAGTGGAATCAGTAATATCATGTCCCCGCGTAGATAATAAGCAAGAAAGTGATCTTGTAACCCCAGGCTATGCCCCAGTTCCATTTTTTTATTATCCAATTTAATAAACCCTATTTCACCCTGAGGTATATTAGGGTTATAGTTGGCATCAAAATACATATTTTATAACCAATAAACAAAATTGTGGCCAAGGTTACAATTCACATGAATTCTGCAGAAGAATGCACCTTAATGAAAAATGGATCCTGTTAAAGATTAATGAGATGTTTGAGGAATAATCAATTCAAAGATATATAAGAATGTCTAACCGTTTCAGAGTAAATACACGACCTAAAAAGATAATCAATAATACATTAATATAACAAAGTTTGACTTTCACTTTCAAATTAATATTTAATCCATGAACAATGGAACAGTTAAAAGTAATAACAGGATATTACAAGCAATGATTTACGCATTACAAGTTACATACGTGATTCAGGAACAAGTACAATAATTGGAATAATAGCACAAGTAATGACTTATAACTAACGAAATTCTTGAAGGGCAATATATAATAGTAGGGACAATACAAAAGATTTGAAAACAAATGTAAACAGTAAAGGAATAGTAGAAAAATTGACTTAAAATTACACATTAAAGAGATACTAATAACAATACACTGACTGTAATTACAGATTAAACACATTATTTTAAAAACAAACGCGCAAAAGATCAATAGCTATTTTCAGGCATTATATGCATGGACCATGTCTTTAATTCACTTCTTTTGACGTTACTTCGTATATTATTTTGTGTTTCAATCTATTTCAATTTGTTATTTTTCACTGTAACAGCAAAAATATGTATCATAAAGCCTCAAGGCATTTCTCTATATTTACTGTATCATGGTACTCTTTGTCAATGGTAACTTGTAGTGGTTATAGGAAGAAAAAAAATATATATATGTATATTTGAGCTCATTAGTAAGTTGGGCTTTTCCGAGCATAGCGAATGTCAGGTAATTCATTACGAATACTTGGTCTCATCTCGCCAAAATACTATCTTATCACCAGACATCGGATTCTAGGGCAAATGCCTATTTTGTTTCTTTAGGAGAAAAGTAAAAATAATTATTAATATTTGTGTTTCATGGAAATTGAAAGGTATTCAAAGAGTTTTATAGTGCCCTAAAATGCCCTAAATCGGTTATTAGAGCCTAATTTGTTAATATTCGCCTAAAAATGCCTAACTCACTGTAAAGTTTCGCATTTTACTCTTACTTTTTATAATTTATACATGCATTCACTGCGAAATTTAAGGCATTTAAAAAGTGGAAAGTTTGCTTCACACCGGCCATGAAACCATTGATAAAAGAAACAAAATGTTTTGAATCTCACGACACTCGCAATAGATTTCACCGAATTTAACATGTTTGGAGGCATAAATGCCGACAAAGAACCAACCTTACTTTTGAAGCAGGCAACAATCACAACATGTGCTGCTACCGATTCAGAGATATACTACACTATAAAAATGACTGTTTTCGGTCTGAAATCGATTAGCTGTACTGCCCTTCAGAGTGTCATAAAATCACAATTTTTGGAGAAAGAGTGTTTTTGAAATATTTATGAAAAGTCGTAAAACTGCGAATTAGTAGGGTAAACCGTTACAAAATATTTAAAAGAATGGCCCTTCTAGTGTTAACACTACCAGGAAATGCAGCAATAAGTGGAACTTTGTACTTTTGTCCAATTGAATCTCAATAACAACGGTTCATTTGAATGCTCGTTAACAGTTGCTCTTTCCCTCACCTTATTTGTGTTGAGAAGTTTTGAGCGGTAGGACGTTTTCCTGTGAAGTTTAACGCGTTAATGCCGAAAAATATAAGTGCAAAATCTACATTGATCCGGCAATGGCTAACAGAATATTCAGAATTCACTTATGATGGAAAAATAATATTCTGCAAGATTTGTAGCAAACAGGTATGTAACAATAGTTGAAATATATAAATTCTATTAATTTTAATGAGTAGACCTATAATATTTATACATTGACTGAGCTATCCTGAGGTATAATTCTTTTTAAGACCACCACACTTTAACCTTTTAAATTCCGATAGTTAAAGTATTTGCAGGTCATTAAAATTTTGATTGTTCGAACCCATTAACTTTGTGATAGAAATACGGCAATACAACAATTAGGATTTTATTTTAATTCAGTTTACTTTACATTTTTAGATTTCGCAAGAAAAGAAGTGCCACCTAAAGCAGCATGTGCAAATTGAGGTAGAAAGCTCATAAGGCTAAAGCTCAGCAGAAAAATCAACTGCAACAAACTTTACTAACACAGCCTACTTCATCCAATCTCAGCAGCAATTTCTATGCTGATTTAACCAGAGCGTTTGTTGCTGCTAACATTCCCTGGAATGCAATTGAAAATCCGGTTTTAAGACAGTTTTTACAAAATACTGCAAACAAAATATCCCATCTGAGTCGACCCTAAGAAAAAATTACTTAGACAGAATATACAATGAAACTTTAGCTTCCATTCGGGAGGATATAGGTGATTCTTACATATGGGTCTCTGTGGATGAAACCTCAGATCCTATGAATAGGTATATAGCAAATATGGTTGTAGGAAAACTTAGTCCTGATGGACCTTCGATTCCACACCTCGTATGTGTTAAGGAACTTTCGAAAGTGAATAGCCAAGCCATTGCTTATTTTGTAAATGAAGGCCTACAGTCTTTATACTCAGGTAATATAGACGATTCTAAAGTTCTGTTGTTTTGTACTGATGCTGCCTCATACATGGTTGCTGCAGCTCCACTTCTTAAAACATTTTATCCTAACCTCATGCATGTAACCTGTCTAGCACATGGCCTTCACAGGGTTTCTGAAACAATCCGGAATGAATTTCCTCTTGTCAATTCGTTTATTTCTAACACAAAAAAATGTTTTTGTAAAGCCCCATCCAGGATTTCAATATTCAGAGAGAACTTTCCAGATATCCCACTCCCACCTCAGCCGGTTGTTACACGATGGGGAACCTGGATTCAGTTAGTGGTGTATTATTCTAAGTATTTTAAAGAAGTGGTCACAGTTATTGATAAATTACCTGAAACTGATAGTGCAGCGTGTGTGAAAGCAGTGAAAGATTTTCTGAATGACTCACGAGTGAAAAACGATATTGCCTTCATAACATCAAACTTTTCTTTCATACCTGCAAGCATTGAACAATTAGAACGTGAAAAACAATCTCTTTGTAGCCAAATAGCAATAGTAAAGGAAGCTCAAGTGAACATACATTCTGCTTTGGGCGAAACTGGGAAAAAAGTTAAAAATAAGTGGGACAACGTATTAAATAAGAATGTAGGATTTTCATTGTTGGAAAAAGTATCAAGAGTGATATCGGGGGAAAGTGTAAATGTTCCAGTAAGTATTGATGTTTCTATTGTACCTAATTTAAAATTTGTGCCTCTCACATCAGTTTTGGTTGAAAGAAGTTTTTCTGCTTTCAAAATGATTCTCAGTGACAAAAGGCAAAGGTTAACTGTGGAGAATTTAGAAAAAATTCTGGTGGTGTACTGTGCAGATAATTATAATAAAGTCTGAGCATGGAACTGAATTTCAGTAACTTAAAATGAGTAATCTTGATATCAATAATCATTATTTCATTAGTTTCAATATATTAAATTTGTGCAGCTCTGTTTATAAATATAATATAGTATTCTTTTTAAATGTTTAAACATACTTTTTTGTGCGTATTTTAGTGTATAACTAAAAATTTCAGTGAAAGAAATAAGTATGATACATTGATGTGCCTAAAATGCCTATTTTCATTAAAATAGAGCCTAATTTTACAAATTACCAGCTTATTTCAGGCGCCTAAAACTGCAATTTTTAGTGCCTAAAAATCCGATGTCTACTTATCACCACCAATTCCACCGACACCATATGATTCAGCGTCGTAAAATAACCGACACGATAATACCTCTGTGTTTTGTTTAAGCATCAACAACAGTATGATTTTTTATGTAACTTTATAACAATTTTCTCTATTCAAGTTCCCTCTTCTTTAGGCGGTTTGTGACAAAATCAAAACAGTAGCAATCAACACGACGACTGGAATAAAACACGATCGTGTTGCTATGTAACAATTTCTCTTCAGAGCCTGTAGCTACCATAACAACAGCAAACAAATGAAGACATCGCTTCGCATTTAGCGTTGTTCAGAAAAGCCAATTCTCACAGGTCACAACACGCATTTGTGTGGCGCCTCTAAATTCGGGAACTGATCATCAGCGACAATCTAACAAGAGAATTAAAGGCACGCCATTGTTCTTGTAGAGCAGTGGTCAATGCATCCTTCATTCGATTTAACGTCCTCCGCAGTGTCGATAAACCAGAAAACCATGTAGTCATTATAATTATTGTACCCAACTCTTAATTTAGTGAGCCTAGAAGTAGGCCTATTTCGTTCTACCGCTATTCAAAAATCAGACCTCTCTTCGTATATTTTAGAGAGATACAACTAGCAGCTAGCAATTGTACAAGCAATTGTCAAGAAGACTAACGGATTCTGTGTATTCTAGAGGTGGGGAAAAAATAACGTAACAGTTGCTTGGAACTGTTCCAAAAAGTAACAGCACCTTGGAATACTACATTCCAAAATAACAGTGTTGTTCTGGGCTAGTACAAATTTTAGCTGATGTTGCTATTGTTATTGTTACTGTAGATGTTGGTGTTACTGTTCAACTTAACTCTTTTTGCTTCTGTTCCTTTTATTATTACTTTCGCTATGGTACCTGTTGTGCTTTTTCTGTTGTTTCTAATACCGGTACTTGTGTTCTTCTGTTGCTGTTGTATCTACTGTTCTTTTCCTCCTGCTGCTACTGTTGGTAATGGTAGTGTTGTTTATGTAACTATTGCATCCGCCGTAGTCATGCTGCTGTTAGTGCTGCTATATAGGTTCTTCAGCTGGTCTTATTATTGCTATGTGTATTATTGCTTCTGTTATTGTAGTATCTGCTGTTCTTCTGTTGCTGCAATTGTTGGTGCTACTGGTATTATTTCTTCTATTGCTGTTGTATCTGCTATCCTTTCCCTGCTGCTGCTTCTGTTGCTGCTGATGTTACTAGAGTTGTTTATATGACTATTACATGTACGCAGTTGTTCTGCTATTAGTGCTGCTATATTGTATATGTTCTTCAGCTGGTCTTATTATTGCTATGTGTATTATTGCTTCTGTTAGTGTAGTATCTGCTGTTCTTCTGTTGCTGCAATTGTTGGTGCTACTGGTATTATTTCTTCTATTGCTGTTGTATCTGCTATCCTTTCCCTGCTGCTGCTTCTGTTGCTGCTGATGTTACTAGAGTTGTTTATATGACTATTACATACGCAGTTGTCCTGCTGCTATTAGTGTTACTATATTGTATAATATGTTCTTCAGCAGGTTTTATTATTGCTATGTGTATTATTGCTTCTGTTAGTGTTGTATCTGCTGTTTTTCTGTTGCTGCAATTGTTGGTGCTACTGGTGTTATTTCTTCTGTTGCTGTTGTATCTGCTATTCATTTCCTGCTGCTGCTGTTAGTACTATTAGTGTTGTTCATATAACTATTACATCCGCCATTGTCCTGCTGCTATTAGTGCTACCATATTGTATATGTTCTTCAGCTGGTGTTCTTAATGCTACTTATATTATTGCTTCTGTTAGTGTTGTATCTGCTGTTCTTGTGTTGCTGCAATTGTTGGTGGTACTGGTGTTATTTCTTCTGTTGCTGTTGTATCTGCTATTCGTTTCCTGCTGCTGCTATTAGTACTATTAGTGTTGTTCATATAACTATTACATCCGCCATTGTTCTGCTGCTATTAGTGCTACTTTATAATGTTCTTCAGCTGGTGTTATTATTGCTACTTACATTATTGGTTCTATTAATTTGGATCTGCTGTTCTTCTGTTGCTGCAATTGTTGGTGCTCTTTCTTCAGTTGCTATTGTATCTGCTGTTCTTTTCCTCCTGTTTCTATTGGTGTTTATACTACAAGTGTTGTTTATATAACTATTGTATCCGCCGTTGTCCTGCTGTTATTAATGCTACTGATGTTTCTTCTGTTGCTACTATCGTATATATATGTTCTTCAGCTACCTATTATTGCTACTGGTATTATTAGCCTACTTATGTTAATATTGTAGCCTATCTACTGTTTTTCTGTTGCTGCAGTTGGTGCTACTGTCGTTTTTCCGGCTACTGTTGCTGGTACTGCAGCAGCTCTAGTTGATACTGATCTTGTTGCTCATGACTAGGGACCGAATTTGTAGGTTTTCACCTATTTTTTTTTCCTTGTTTCTGAACTCCCAATTCCTTCAATACTTTTCCGAACAATGATAGTTGGAATTGTGTATGTGAATTTCGTTGAACCTAAAAACATCTAAATTTGACCTTAGTACCTAAGAAAACCTAAATCATTGTTGATAAGCTTTATCCCGTATTTACTGCGTTATATATTGATTTTTTTTATTTTGAGAGAAATATCAATACATTTCGAGACAGAGAGAGAGAGAGAGAGAAGAAGAAGAAGAAGAAGAAGAAGAAGAAGAAGAAGAAGAACACTTTCGACGTGGAGGAGGATGGCTCAGTCCCTAAGGCAAAATCTGTACTCAACAGTGACATCTATGGCTTCCTTGCTTTCCTCAAGGCACATTTCAGTGGCCTTCCAAAATATATTGAGTAGGCCTACTTGGAATCTTCGTCGCTACAACTGAAAATGCAATTGTTGTCATTGATTCGCTTCTACAGAAACAAGTACCAGGACCCGTGGGTGAAGCCGTCACATTAAAACTGAAGAAAGTATTGCAGAGCAATGCAGGGTTTGAGAAAATTAAAAGTGTACTCCATTTTTGAGGGAGAAATCTTCAATTGTCAGTTACCGTGAGTACCTGCTGTAGTGGCAACGATTAAATTTGCACCTATGACGTCATGTGCTGTCAAAAGAACCTTTTCGTCCTTCAAATGTATTTTGAGAGACAATAGAAAAAAACTTCTCAGTGGAGAATCTTGAAAAGTATTTGGTCATATATTGCAACCAGGAACAGTACCAGTAAATAATGTTGTTTTGTTTGTTTGTTACTTTTTAAAATAATTCTTGATCAAGTTTGAAGAAATTTAATTCAAAATCTAATTTCACAGGTTGGACATAAAACCTAAAAAAAATTAACCACCACCACCACACACATACACACCACATCTAACCAACCCATACAACACAAACATGCCGCATTCAGGGCAATGGTACACAGATTACTCAACATACCCATGAGCCAACAACACTACAATGAAGAAGTGAACACAATCAAATACATAGCACAAGAAAACGGATACAATCCAAACATAATAGACAACATCATAAGAAAGACAAAACAAAAACTCAACAAACATAAAAACACGCAAAACACAACACAAACACAAGAACACAAGAAATACATCACACTAACATATGAAAACAAAAGCACACATAAGATCGCAATTTCATTCAGAAAGCAGAAATACAACATAACATACAGAATAGAAAACACACTACAAAGACATCTCAACACACAAAAAACACAAACAAATAAATACAACCACACATGCGTATACAAACTCACATGTAAGTGATAAGTTCTACATAGGACAGACAGGCAGAGCATTCCAAACACGATACAAAGGACACATTAAAGCAATAACCAGAGGACACAATACATCTACATACGCCGATTACATAACCAATGCTAACCATACATACAATAACATAAATGCGGACATGGAAATCCTACACATACAACCCAAAAACCAAAAACTCAACAGACTAGAACAATATGAAATATACAAACACACTAAAACACACCCAGATCAAATTCAGTACACACACACTATTTGACTCTACTTTTCAACACCTTTCAACAATCGAACACACCCACATAACAGGCAGAGAAGTTCGAGATGACGCCGTGATCTAGTAGGCTCTGAGGATGGTGCGTAAGCACTGAAACAACTGTAAGCCGGACAAATCTTACGTAATTAACACGAGTAAGTCCACTAGTTAATCAATTAATTATATTCAAGTGTTAAAAGTAGTGTACGCAAGATTCAAAATGGACTAAAAAAAAACCTATTTCAGCTATTTCAAAAACCTAAAATGTTCTTTTTAAAAATCTAAAAATCCGCCCCCTACTCATGACATTAATGCTACTGCTGCTGTTTCATTGGTCTACTGTTGCTGCTGCTACCCTTTGCGTGTGCAGTTGTTGGTTCGCCTATTTTACTACCGTTACAGTTGTTTTATTGTTTTCCTTCGTGTCTACTACGTGCTTTTCTTAACTGCGCGTCGTAAAGTGGCACCTTTCGCTCGTCTGACAACAGCTTGCCTCCGACTTGATCTGGAAGCCGCTGAAGGGTGTCTTGTGCTTTCTTAATAGAAGGCGTCATAAATCCGGCCGTGAAATATTGGATGCTCTTGTGGGTGTGTTGTTAGATAACGTCTGCTGGCTGCCAGCTGTTTGGAAATGTGACATTTCCAGTAAACTTGATATCGTTTGTGTAGGAAGACGATTGTGGGGGTTGAGAGTTGGGATCGCCTAGGGGGAATGAAGTTGCATATCTCGGAGCATTGGCATGGCATGTCTTCTGCTGTGACGTCAGGAAATCCTTCTCCGGGAATGAAAGCTCTAGGTCCACATCTCTGCCTCTGACTGTCTATCTCGCTCACAGATTTGTTTATTAACAGGGAACGTCCCACTTTGTGTCCCAAGGCTAATTAAGATGTATTTGCTTAGATGATGCTTCGATGTTCGGAACAAATTATATCCCCTGCGTGTTACAAGTAAATGCCAACCGTTGTATTCACAGCGGCTGATGCGAAGTTTTAACATCGAGTGACATTCAGAAATGTCCTTGTGGTAGAATTTCATTCCAGTGGTTCGCAGGTAATGCTTAATATGTTAAATACCTTTCCGAATTGTAAGATTTGCAGTAGGGAAGTCTTGGGTTCAAATCTTGCAGTTTAAGGAGTTACACCTTCGAGTATCTTATATTAAATATTCATTTTTATAATAATTTAATATGAACTTTTAGCTTTTTATCTGTCAAATAAATGTTAAGTTATCAATAAAATTGACCAAGTTATGCATTATTTAATGTCCTGACATATAAACACAACACCAGCTATCAATATGCAAGTTTACTTACTTACTTACTTACTGGCTTTTAAGGAACCCGGAGGTTCATTGCCGCCCTCACATAAGCCCGCCATTGGTCCCTATGCTGAGCAAGATCAATCCAGTCTCTACCATCATATCCCACTCCCTCAAATCCATTTTAATATTATCTTCTCATCTACGTCTCGGCCTCCCCAAAGGTCTTTTTCCCTCCGGCTTCCCAACTAACACTCTATATGATTTGTGGATTCGCCCATACGTGCTACATGCACGCCCTACATGTGAAGAATACAATGCGTGCAGTTCTGTGTTGTGTAACTTTCTCCATTCTCTTTTACCTACATCCCTCTTAGCCCCAAATATTTTCCTAAGCACCTTATTCTCAAACACCCTTAATCTCTGTTCCTGTCTCAAAGTGACAGTCCAAGTTTCACAATCATAAAGAACCGGTAATATAACTGTTTTATAAATTCTAACTTTCAGATATTTTGACAGCAGATTAGATGACAAAAGCTTCTCAACCGAATAATAACAGGCATTTCCCATATTTATTCTGTGTTTAATTTCCTCCCGAGTGTCATTTATATTTGTTACTGTTGCTCCAAGATATTTGAATTTTTCCACCTCTTCGAAGGATAAATGTCCGATGTTTATAGTTCCATTTCGTACAATATTCTGGTCACGAGACATAATCATATACTTTGTCTTTTCGGAATTTATGCAAGTTTATCGTTCATTTTCTGAAAAATACATCCTTGATGGTAAAAAAAGCAATATTTTATATTTTTATTAAAGTAATTTAATATGAATTTTTAGCTTTATATCTGTGAATGGAAATTTAAGATATCTTGTAAAATAGACCAAGTTATGCCTTAAAATGTCATGCCATGCAAATATAATACTAGTCAACAAACTACAATTATATCGCTCATTATCTCCAAGCTATACTTTTTAAAACTGTTCAAATCATATCCACAATTCTTTTAGATAATTGCATGAAATTTTGCATGATTCTTTTTTTTAGTAAGATCAACAAACTGTAGCTCAATCTTTATCCACTTTGAGAGGAGACTCCACTGAAAATCATGAAAATATTCCAAAAAAAAAAAAAAAGATATATTTAGAATTTATATTTTCATACCCCAAATGGATTTAGTTCAATTCTGATTACAGATATTTTAAAAATCTTTTTAACTTAATACTCTATGGGGGCGTGGCATTTAAAGAGCTGTCAAAATTATTTTTCATCAAAGAATTATTTTTTACAACATTTATTTCAAATCTAGTAACTTTTTCTTCTAATGATGGTTTCCTGAAGTTACTAGATGAATGTTGCGGAGAATAATTTTAATAGGTATGTGTTACGTAAATATACATTTTACTTTCAAATCCATTTTTCTGTAAGTTTATTTTTCTTGCTTCAACAGCAATTTTTTTATGCCAAATATTAATCAATCTGAATTACATTTTTATAACAAATATTTATGAGGTTGCTGTATGTTTCTATGCATTTATTTTGTAACAAGTGCTGCTAGTTATTTTATTAATATTTTTTTCATGAATTCTAGAAGAAATAAAATTTTCAAAATTAAAAAAAAGTGAATAAATGAGATATTTCTTAAAGTGAATGCATAGAAATGTTCCTCTATGTCTTGTGAATGTAATCTAAAGAAAAAGAAGCTTGAAATTTGAGGTCTTGGATTTTTAAAATTTTCTAAAAAGATAGAAAAAATAAAAAATGAAAAGCCAAAAAAAAAAAAAAAGTTGTGAGTTCAAAATTTGTATTTTGTTAGTCCTTTGCATAGTAAACATGCTCTCAAAATTTGGTTGAAGAAAAATGATTAGGAAAAAAGTTGTCTTTTTTTTTAGAGTAGTGTCACCTTATCAGAAATTTAGAAACAAAAAAATCCAATGAAAACTGTCTTTAAAAATTAAATATCTGAAGAAAAAATGTTTTTTGCTTCTTACAGTGTAGATACTTTGACCACTGAGCTAGGGCTTGTTAGTATGAATATTATCTTTAAGGTTGAAAAAATTTGTTAAAGATCTTGGATATAATTTTTTAAAATAGTATGCTGCAAATCACAAATTTGAAAATTTTGAATATTGACAATTCTGGGAACTTCTCACGTATGCAATTTTTTTTTTTTTTTTAAGATTGAAGAGAAATTTTCAGACAGTAAGCATATAAAAGTTCATGAAAATAGAGTTAAGGACATTGAGAAATAACATTTATAAAACATGCAAATTTTTAATGGTGGAAGGTTATGTGTCCCCTCAAAAATCCGATCGGGCCTTTAGTAGTTTTCCTCGACTTTAAAATAACCAGGGAACTAATTATTTAAAGGATTAGGCCTATCAGTCAATTAATCCAGTATAAAATATATCCACATTGAATAAATTGCCATTATCTTGAATGTCCATACTCCTTAAATGTTCAGTATCAAAAATGTCCACAGTCATATAAAAATGTCCGGAATTTATTGCGTATATGATATACTGAATGTCCAGAATTTTATCAAATTATATAAATTATTAAAAAAAAAAGTAAGCTAAGGTTACAATATTCTGTATCGGTAATTCTAATTTCTTCTGCACTGAGATCAGCATGCAGCTTCATATGATATGAAAGTGCCCGCAAATATTGTTTCACATTACTATTGACTGTATCGGTATACACTCCCTTCAATTAGTCGTTGATTTGTAATATATTTCTTCTTTAGTGTATGTCTTACGTTTAAGTGACCATAGCGAATTTGTACAGGGAAATCATTTTATTTTTACTTGCATTTTTATTGTACCTGTATTTCTGAATGTACTTCACTCTCACCCCTTCACTAATGTCCTTGCTCCCGTCAGACACACAAACTTACGGCAGCTGTTGCATTCGAAGTCTTCAAGCAGTGAAGTAAACACTGCATTGTATAGTGTGTTTCATAAATATGGTTGCATTTTCTATAGAAGAAAGAACCTATATTAATAATATCGTATTAAAAATTATATTCAAGAAACGATAAATTCAATTTCAGAGAATATGCTTCAAAATGTTTTTAATAATATGCGTAAAGAATTGAAGCCTGCATTGTAATGAACGGCAACCATTTTCAGCAACTTGTTTAAAAATTCAGATTAGCTTTTTTTGAATTGAGGTGGCTAGAAGCAAAGGAATGCTAGTGACATTTGTAATAACATGAGTTAAGTGCATCCAGTGTAAGCGAAAGTATCTAAACTTTTAGTGGCAAAGTGATATTTTAATCGCATCACACATTAAAATTTAAATAAAAATTTCACCGATTTTACGAAAGCTTAAATATTTAAACCCCATTTTCTCAAAAGTAACTTAAGTGCACTTACAGCCCTTTACTTATGACCCCCTCAATTTAAATGCACTCTCTATATTGTATGTTAACATCAATAATTAATATGCTAAATAAAGTAGACATTACATAACGAACATAGCCGCCTGAAAAGTTGAGTTTTTGAAAAAAAATGTTACTACTCTACTGTATTTTGATAAATTCCGTAAAAGTGATGATCAAACTGAAAATCGTAATATCGTATTTCCCTACAACATAAGTGGATACACTACTTTTCTCTCCTCCTATACCTAGTAAAATGATTTGTTTACATATTGCACTAGTAACATCAAACTCCTGTAATGGAAGGTGGCAACAGTGTTTCCGAGTATAGCCAGGTTAATGTTAAAAATGTTGGTAAAAATAAAGTGTTGTCCCTGTATTAAGTTATGGTATTCTTTGTCTCATTCTGTTTTTGTATTATGTTTTCTATAAATCTCCAAATAGGCCCACTGACATGATTAACCGGTTTTTTGAAATCTGAAGTGGTGAACTTCCACTACATTATTGATCCTATCACCACTTTGTAACTTTTTTTAACTTAGTTATTTAACGATGTCGTATCAACTACTGGGTTATTTAGCGTCGATGGAATTGGTGATAGTGAGATGATATTTGACGAAATGAGGCTCTCCAAATAGAATGTTGAATAGTTGTCTCTGTACGTAACATATAATGGACATTTTGACTAGTGGCCTTATTTTATTGGATGTTTTAGCTGTGGACATTTTTGTAGTGGACTTTCTGTAGCCTATATTGGACTTAGTGCTCTGGACGAATTGACCTGGAATGATTTAAAAACCTACTGCAAAACATAATCTGTCCTAGGATCACATTTTCCTTCGCCACATCACAGGAGTTGTCAGGAATTGAACCCTAACCCCTCTGCTCAAACAGAGTTGTAACTGGATCTATTTTTGTCCTTGTGGGTACTCAGCGCTATGGAATCGATTACAGTGAAATCTGATACTTGATAATTTTACGGCAAACTGTCAAGCTGTTTGAGTCCTCATGAAGAGCAGATGATTTTAAGGGCTGCTCGGCTTGAAGGGTGCAACGCGGAAATGCAGTTGTAGTGCTCTTCACTGTGGAGCTGAGGGTGCTTGTGGGGGATCAAAGGTTATCTCGAAAGGTACGTAACGTTACGCCATCTGATCACTGACACCCGCACTTCGTTTCCCTGCCGGAGATAAAACCGCCCGCGCCCCTACCGTTTTGAATTTCGTGCTTGTTAGAATAGGCCTATAGTAATGGATAGAAGCATGCTTTATTTAACGTACGATTTCAAATATAAAGGCTGTTTACAGGCGGTATGACGATTAGAGATATTGAGGCTGTGCTAGAATGGATGACAGAGAAATTAAAGCAGTTAGAATACTTCCCACAAATTCACTTTTTCCAGCGCAAACGTACCAGTAACATGGTCACGCTGGTATAGCGATGGACTGTACTTCTATAGAGCTAATATGTGTACTGTTCTCCAACCAGGAGATCAACCGTGAAAGGAATGTGCTTACTAATGCATCATCTATTGGAGCGAAGTAGATAAATAATATTGTCGTTATAACGTCAGTTTAAAAACCATGCGCTCTCCTGCATATGTTATTTCCTGTATGGAGGGATTAAAAGATCAGGCGATTAACCGTGATCTAATTTTGTAACTAGGGTAGTATAAGTAGGGGAGACTCGTCTAATTTGGCAATATTTGTATTTTGACACAGTTTGTAGTTACATATTCTGAAATTAAATATTCCTCTATTATGGAATGTGTTTAAACATTAAATCCCAATAAACCTCTGAAAGAAAATTCTACAAATCTAAATTACTTTACACATAACACACTAATAAATAACAAATGACATGTTTCCAGATTTGGTACTTCATCAGGATAAATTGGCATTAGTACAGGGGTAATTAGGCAATACGATTAAAAAGCAAATTTTTCAAAATAAAACAGTGATACAAGCTTTATAAGACTTAATTTACAGTGACAAGAAGTCACTAAAAATCATAAACACAAAACAAAAGCAAAAAAAAAGAATTGAATGGATTTTTCCCACCACTCTTATTAATTATATTGAAGGGTTGTCCTCTAATTTCTTTTGCCGATAGCCCAAACCCAAGTTCTTGCATTTTGATTACACATGTCACCAGTTTTTGCTCTTCATCAACGGTTAGAGCTAGGGGTCGTCCTTTCTTGGGAATGACAATGTCATCGGGTCCTGAGGATGCATACTGAAACCTCTTTAAGTTGTTAAAAGGCAAATTGTACTTCTTAGAAGCCTTATAAGTCGACCATCTAACTTTCAAAACACTCCCAACCGCAGACCGCAAATCAACTTTGGAATATTTTTTTCAGAATAATGTCCTCATTCCCTTGGCATATCTGCAACACATCACACACAGTGCTGCATTGAAGACTGTAAAAATCCCTCATACGTCCCTGCTCTTAAATTTTATCATCGAGTACACATTCTTGTTCAAAGAGAGCAGCAATATATCACTATAAAGGAAAATGGCTAATTCACACTACCCTGGAGAAGACATTTTTTTGCTAAGAGGAACATAAAACGAGCTAAGGCCTGATGAGTTATTAACAGAAAATATTAATTATATAAATGGCTTACCTTATAATATGGAATCTCAGCTTTTGATAATATATGCACAAACAAACGTAGGTAATGAACAACACTTTTCTTCCGTCTTTGTATACACACGTCCACACAACCACCACGTCAACAGGAAGTATTCAACACTTCTTTCTATTAGTAACAATATCTGCCACTATAATGCACAGATTCGGATGAAACGAAAACTAAAAGTACAATTATATTTTGCACTCTATGAAGGTATCATTGAACTTCTTAAAACTCTGGAGGAAATTTGGCAATAAAATAAATACAAGAATATTGCCAAATTTCCCATATTGCCAAATTTACCGAGTTTCCCCTATGTGTGTATCATTGTTATCGTTTGTGCTTTGGGAGCTAGCCAATAGAGATGCGAGTACCCACGTGTGTGACCTTATGGCATCTTATGACATCAACATTCATTCACAGCATTACCCCGCCGCGTCTCATTCCCCTGAGACTTTCTCGTGGTTGGAGAACAGTATCTTCATGTCTATGTCCGTTCGTCCGTCAACTCGTCCGCACGTCCGCCTGCCTACTGTACTCCAACCACGAGAAAGTCTTTGGGGAATGAGACGAAGCGGGGTGATGCTGTGAATGAATGTTGATGTCATAAGTTCACACACGTGGGTACTCGTATCTCTATTGGCTAGCTCTCACAGCACAAACGACAACACTGAAACAAACATGTTTATACTACCCTAGTTACAAAATTAGATCACTGTTAATCTCCTGGTCATTTAATCCCTCCATACAGGAAATAATATTATGCAGGAGAGCGCATGGTTTTTAAACTGACGTTATAACGATAATATTATCTATCTAATTCGTTCCACTAGATCTCCTGGTTGTAGCACAGTACCTACCTGCCTGCCTGTCTAAAAAATGTTATGTTTTATTTAACGACGCTCGCAACTGCAGAGGTTATATCAGCGTCGCCGGATGTGCCGGAATTTTGTCCCGCAGGAGTTCTTTTACATGCCAGTAAATCTACTGATATGAGCCTGTCGCATTTAAGCACACTTCCATCCATCCATCCATCCATCCATCCATCCATCCATTCATTTCTGTCTACCGAATTCTCTATATTTTAATCTAAAAATGTAAGCTGAATCTAATGCCAATGTATATAAGTTAATATAAATCTAATGTAGACTATATGTAAATATATGTCTTATGTAAATGTAATTTGTGAATGTAGATCTAATGCAAATATAAAACATCTAAATCCAAAGCAAATGTAATTGTAAATCTAGTAGATACTCGTATATAAGATAATCAAACGTAAATACAAATCTAAGTGCAAATGTAAACCTAAATCCAAATCCAATGCAAATGTAAATCTAAATCCATTATAGCAAATCTAAATGTAAATCCAATGCAAATGTAAATGTAGATTAAATCTAAAAGCAATGCAAATGTAATTGTACATCTAAAAGCAATGAAAATATAAATCTAAATGCAATGCCAGTGTAAATATAAGTTTAAAAACAATGCAAATGTAAATGTAAATATATTGTAAATGTAAGTATGGATATAATGCAAATTTAAATCTAAATCTAATGCAAATCTAAATATGAATATAATGCAAATGTAAATGTAAATCTAAAAGCAATGAATATATAAATCAAAATGCAATGCCAGTGTAAATATAAGTTTAAAAACAATGCAAATGTAAATGTAAATATATTGTAAATGTAAGTATAGATGTAGTGCAAATTTAAATCTAAATCCAATGAAAATCTAAATATGAATATAATGCAAATGTAAATTTAGACTAAATCTAAAAACAATGCAAATATACTTGTAAATTTAAAAGGAATGAAAATATAAATGTAAATGCAATGCCAGTGTAAATATAAGTTTAAAAGGAATGCAAATGTAAATGTAAATGTACTGTAAATGTAAGTATAGATATAATGCAAATTTAAATCTAAATCCAATGCAGATCTAAATATGAATATAATGCAAATGGAAATATAAATCTAATCCAAATGTAATGTAAATGTTAATCTAAATTTAATACAAACGTAAACATAAATGTAAGTTTTACATTAATGTAAATAAAAATAAAAGTTGTAAATATAAATGAATATCTAAATTTAATGTATAAGCCTTTTTATATAGATTTATATATACAGGGTGAACCGTTTGTAATGTCATTAATTTCAGGGGGCTATTCTTTGAGATATTTCAAACCAAAAAGCTTAATACAATTGTGTTCGTTTTTGCTTCCTTTTTGGAGATAAAAATTGTTTTATAGGAAACATTTCATAGCGTGTTTTGAGAAAGCCATTAATTTAATTCCCAATATGCTCAGTGAATTTAAGAGAGCAGTGTATTATGAAATAAATGTTTGAAATAATTTTAGTTTTGTTCTTTAGATGTGCAGAAATTTGATCCGAACAAATGTAAGATTTTAAAATACTTTTTCAGAACGAAAAGTTACACGTACCTATAATGTCTTTTCTACCTACATAATAGCTACCTACCCACCTATTATGTAGAAACCTTATTTCTTCACTGCCTATGCTAGAAGAATATTCCGAAACTGTCAAAATATCTCTCGGATATTCAGAGGTTTCGCCTCCATTATTCACCATGTCCCTTGGAAATGAATTGAAGCGAGCTGCAAAATTCGACAGAGTCGATTCAATTAGTTACTTTCTAGGAAACACATATGTTAAATTTTCACCATTATAGCTGTAATTTTTTTTATTTTATACCACCGAGTAATATTGAAGTCCAAAACATGATTTATATTTTTAACATTTTACGTCACTGACGTAGTGAAGGTGTCAGCTGGTTGGAAGTCGTGTTTCGTTGCGATTCCCAGTTGGACTGCTTACCGGGGTTGTGTTTCTTCCAAACTTTTGCCAACTGCAAGGCGAATGTCGGGTAATCATTATGTATTCTACAGACGCCAGTATATTAAACCACTATTTAAATAACGGTAAACACAGTAACTTCTTTTATAAGTGTGAATTCTCTGTTCCTCGCTCCTTTTTGTGTGCAGTATTTAGTCTTTTGCAGTCTGTGTTACTATTTCTCCACACGAAAACTAAGTTCTAACGGCAGACTGGCATGGAACGTGGGTTGCTAAGACCTGCTGATGGGTTCGGCACGCTCTCGACTCAATCACAACTTTTAAATCCAATAACAAGACTCAAAGGGCGGGGTTATCACGGATGCAAATTGGATTAATTGTTCAGTGCTGACTTTAAAAAAAGTGAATTAAATTTCGGAATTTAATTCTATCCCAAAAATTAAACCTGAGTACACGATTTAATTATATTTCGATTAAAATTCTGTTACTCTGACATTGAGATCCATATTGCTAAAACAATATAAGTGAAGCTTCGACAAGGTCTCCTTTAAACACAAGAAAGCTTGCGCATAATCCTTAAGCTTGCCGAACATGTTGGCAGTTCATATTTACGTGTGAGTGAAGTGTGCCTACACACAGTCTCACGCTTTTAGAAGCCTAACATCTCGCGGTTTCAGTAATGAAAGGATAGATAGAAAAATAAATAAATAATTAAATGATTGAATGAATAAATGAGTGAATAAATAAATAAATGAGTGAATAAGCGAATGAATAAATAAATTGATAATTAAATAAGCGAGTGAATAAGTGGATAAATAAATAAATAAATAAGTGAGTGAGTATATAAATGTCTGAATAAATAAATAAATAAATAAATAAATAAATAAGTGAGTAAATAAATCAATGAGTGAATGAATAAATAAATAAATAAAATAAAAATGAGTGAATGAATAAAAAGTGAATAAATAAATAAATAAATAAGTGGATGAGTAAGTAAATAAATGAATAAATGAGTCAGTAAATAAATAAGTAAATAAATGATGTAAATAAATAAATAAATAAATAAATAAGTAAATAAATGAATGAGTAAATAAATAACTGAATGAGTGAATAAATAAATAAATACGTTAATAAATAAACGAATAATAAATAAGTGAATGAGTGAGTAAATAATTGACTGAATAAATAAATAAATAGGTAAATGCATATATAAATAAACGAGTGAGTAAATAAATACATAAATAAATAAGTAAATAAATGAGTAAGTAAAAAAATTGAGTGGATAATTAAATAAATGAGGGAATGACTAAATAAATAAAATAAATAATAAACGAGTAAATAAATAAAAAGTGAGTAAATAAATAAATAAAAAAAAAGTGGATGAGTGGGTAAATAAATAAATAAATAAGTAAATAAATGGGTCAATAAATAAATAAGTACATAAATAAAGGAGTAAATAAATAAATACGTGAATACATGAATGAATAATAAATAACTAAATAAATGGGTAAATAAATGAATGAGTGAATAAATAAATAAATGGACAAATAAGGATAAATAAATACTTATACAGGGTGTAAACAATATAATCTTCCAAAAATATACTCGTGATAGAGCATAAATAACTGAAGAAAAAAGTCAAATGTTGTTATTCTGTAACTGTCAAGGTCTTCCCAGAAAAATGTGTTTTGTGAGTCTGCCTTTAGTTTGAAAAAGAGAGTAGATAGTCATTATTTAGGCTACTTCTCCCGGTATATACGCTGAAGCAGTCGTTTGTTACTCTATTGTGTATTAGTATGTGTTGGGTGTAAGGTCATTGGCAATAACATTGACGTTCAGTCGAAATGTAAACAAATAATTAAACTACTATCAATTTTAAAAACATTGTGTTTAAAAAATTAAAAAGTAAAGTATAAGATATAATTAAATTTAATCAAATATGTTGTTATGTAGACCGATATGTACTTTCTATATAATTTTGGCAACTTACCCTGTATAGTTAAAAAAATGTTATATCACTGATTCGCCGGCAAATTATTCATATGTTGTAGAGCTTAATTCCTGCTTTCTCATTAAATTATTCAGGCATGACTAGATCTTGTGACCCGCATGAGCACGTACTGCATAACCAGGACTGTAATATATACGTATGGGAGCTCATTAAAGTGTCGTAAACTGTAGAAAATAAAAATTTTATGGCTCTGATATCGCCACACCACTTGTTGATGTTCCTGGACTTGGTCTGCTGTTGCATTGCATCTGCTCTGCATCTCTTGAGATGCCACCTGTTCCTGCACTGGGGATTCAGATCCCTCACATGTTGATGCCATAACTTACGCTGCTTCCTGATATATGCGACCGCAGTCCCTATCTCAAGGGACTCACCAACTGGGTGGCATCTCTGGTACTTGCCTACTTCTTCCCATTACTTGGAAACACCTTCTTTTCTTTGAAAGCATTGCCTTTCAATTTCCCTTTAAAGAACAAGGAAGAAAGTGGAAAGAAATTAATTCACGAACTCAACTGTCGTCACAAAGAATTCTAGGTCGCTCGTTTTGTTGTATGGTTGATTGCTTCAATCATTATTACTGTCTTATGGTTGCTTCTTTTGTTGTTTCGTTAGATATTTGATTGGTTGATTTGAATTGTTGGTTGTTTGGTTATGTTATTCGTTGGTTGCTTCGACGCTTTTTTGGTTGGATATTTTATTTGATGATTTCCTCTTTTATTCTTTAGATATTCTATTAGATCATTGTTTTCCAAACTTTTTAAAGGCACGAACCACTTTTTGGCATATATTCAGCTTTTGACCATTTTCCTCAAGAAACTCAAAACAATTATGACAGTAAGTTATAGATTGATACTGAATCCGTTGCATTCAACTGGCTGAACTTCCAGAAAATATGAAGGGAAAACTTATTTGAAATATGTAGCCTATCTAATGATGATCTTTTCTTTCACAGAGCATTAGCAAGTTTTACATCAAAGGATACTTCAATTTCGCAAAAGAAGCTTTTAAATTTTTTATGCTCGACCATGCCGAAATGTAGTAATTATACACCTGGTATTAGCCCTTTAATGCACCTCATTTAAAGTACACCTATTCATTATAATTCAGTTTGTTCAGCCAATGAGAAATCATCTTTGTACTGATTGTACCATTATAAAACCGCAAGTATCGATTATTTTCGGATATGCAATCGAAAGACAATTAGCGAAAAGTCACAGAGGCTGGAAATCCAATACTGTCGCAGAAGGTTATGTTCTGTTACTATAATAATTAGCGTTAATTGTAAATAATATTCAAATAAATTCAATTTGTCATCTCGTTTTTCAATTCTAAATCAATTTCCAGGTTATATCAAGCCTAATGTTCATGTTATTCTCTACATTATATCAAGGTCAATGACATTCGTGTTTCGGAAAAAATCAATACTTTCGCGTCTGCGCACATCTCACAATTCAGATCAGTTCCACTCCTCACTTACATAATCATACCATGAATACTTCTGAATAATTTCAAGTTAGAAAAATGTTCGAGCATAAAAAGTCGTATGAAAATCGACTATAATGGTAATTAAGACGTTCGTATGAAAATTATGAAACTCGCTTGCACTCGTTTCATAAACATACTCGCGTCTTAATTACTACCATTATAGGCTCGTTGCATATTGTACTATTTTAACATTTTCAACCTCGTATTCCTACAAAATAAATTTCTCGTCTATGATTTCTATCAAAACAAAAGAGAAAAACTATGAACTAGAAAATGGCGTCACTATGTGTATCGAATATACAGTCCAGATTTGAGAGGTTACGTTCTGAAAAACTGGCTCACTTACAATATTAATATATTACTTTTACTTTATTACTGTTCAAAGACTTTTTTTATTTTTATATTCATCGTTGTGTATGTTTCAAAGTACAAAATAAATGCAATGCTAATAAGGCATTTTTTGTTGTATTTTGTAAATCATTTCGAGACCTCTCTCAGCTCTTTGCAGACTCCCCAGGGCATCCCGATCCGCACTTTGAGAACCATTATATTAGATAATCACTTTTTCGAATATTTAATTCGTTATGTTATTAGTTGGTTACTTCGTTGTTTGGTTGGCTATTTCATCAGCTAACAGCTTCGTCGTTTTTTTTTTTTGTTGAGTATTTAATTAGTTGATTGATTCGTGGGTTATTTAGTTGGTTATTGAATTAGTTGGTTTCTTCATCAGATGTTTGCTGTGTTATATCATTAGTTGACAGCTACCGCGATTGTTTGACTCTTTTATTAATTGATTGTTTTATCGATTGTTTAGTTGGTTGTTTGATTAGTTGGTTGCTGCGTCTGTTGTCTGGTGGCTATATGTTTAGTTAATAGCTCCGTCGCTTTTCTTGGTTATTATTTTATTAGTCGATTACTTTTTTCGATTATTTGGATGGTTATTTTAATTGTTGCTTGCTTCGTCGATTATTTGGCTTGCTGTTCCATACGTTGATAACTACATCGATTGTTTGGATATTTAATTAGTTGATTGATTCGTGGGTTATTTAGTTGATTATTGAATTAGTTGGTTTCTTCATCAGATGTTTGCTGACATCATTAGTTGACAGCTACCGCGATTGTTTGACTATTTTATTAGTTGATTGTTTTATCGATTGTTTAGTTGGTTGTTTCATTAGTTGTTTGCTGCTTCTGTTGGGTGGTGGCTATATGTTTAGTTAATAGCTTCGTCTCTTTTCTTGGTTGTTATTTTATTAGTTGATTATTTGACGGTTATTTGGTTGGTTATTTTAATTGTTGCTTGCTTCGTCGGATGTTTAACTTGCTATTTCATAAGTTCATAGCTACATCGATTGGATATTTTATTAATTGATTTCATCGTTGGTTCTTCAGTTGACTGACTATTATTTGTTTGCTTCGTCTGCTGTTTGATTGGTTAATTGGTTCGTCGCTTTTTTCGGTTGGATAGGCCTATTTTATTAGTTAAATACTTCGTCAGATATCTGGTTGACCATTTTATTAGTTTATTGCTTCGCTGGTGGTAATTGGTTATTTTAATAGTTAGTTGCTTCTTAAGATGTTTGGTTCGTTGTTTCATTAGTTGATATAAAGGCTACGTTGATCGTTTAGTTATTTTATTAGTTGATAGCTCTACCGATTGTTCGATTGGATATTTGTTGTTTCGTCAGTCGTTTCTTTGGCTATGAAAATAGTTAATAGCTTCTTCGCTATGGTTGAATTTTTTAGTTGATTACTTCGTCAGATATATAGTTGATTAATTTACTATTTCATTGCTTAGTCGGTTATTTATATTGGTCAAGCTGACACTCTTATTCTTCTTCTGTATTTATATTTGCACCAAAAGCAGGTGATTTCACGTTCATGTGAAAGAATATTTGTTACATTTTGTCGTTCAGTAAAGCAAATGTTAGTGATAAAAGATAGACAAAAGGTTGTGTTTTACGCAGACGACGCACAATTGATATTTAGAGTTTACGAGTTTTTTTTTTATTTCCAGCGTTCTTGCTCTTTTAACAGACAAAACGCTGAGTCTTGAGTTCTTCGACGAAGCGAAAACTGTTGTTTAACTCGCCGTAACTCGGAAACCAGTAAATATTTTGAGAAGTAATAACTTTTAAACGTTATCTCCATTCTTTCTCAAAATGTCTCTCACTTTGACCCTATCTAACTTTAAAAATAAAAAAATTTGCCGCTTACCAACTTTTGAAGGTGTAAATGTCTATTTGAACAGATCTCTTCGAAGTTACTATTTTTTATCTCTGTTTCCAAAAAAGATTTTGATATCGAATTTTTTTCTATACTTTCCTCAGACATTCACCTATCAATCATATGGATTACAGCGCGATTGATTGACTATCTTAGGCGCTACAACGTGATAAATATTTAACGCAGCAGTAAACTGATTTCTCCCTCCCTCTGGCTTCAATATCGCCGTCTCTCTCTCTCTTTCTCTCTCTCTCTCTCACGACTTCACTCTCTTGCACAAGCCTCAGGATCTCCGATTGGTTCTCCTCGTATGCAGGAGTTTTGCCGCGTGAGTATTTGACAGCTACATGAATTGTTTGGTTATTTTATTAGTTGTTTGGTCTGTCGGTTGTTTGGTTGGGTATTTGATTAGTTGTTTATTCAGTCGTTTGGTTAGCTATTCGATTAGTAAATAGTTTCGTCGCTTTGGTTGAATATTTTATTAGTTAATAGCTTCTTCCGATTTTGGTTGGTTTTTTATTAGTTGTATTCTTCACCAGATATTTGATTCGTTATTTCAGTAGTTGATTTATTGCCACTTCGATTGTTTGGTTATTTTATTAATTCCTTTAGTAGTAGTGGTAGTAAAACGTAAACGACAAACAATTCAATTGTTTCAAAAGTAATAAAACAAATAATATCATTTCTTCGAGCAGAAAAGACAACTTTTGCATACATGCGAAAAATACGTTAATGTGTGTTTTATTACAGTTCGACACAAGCTTAGGTGAAATAGTTTTAGTATTAGTTAGTGTGTGAAGTGCATAGTGATGGAATACGTACTGCAATATTTACATGCAGTGGCGGTGCGTCAATAAGAGCACAAGAGCACGTGAACACCTTGTTTCCATTAAGCACGACTAGTTTTATTATTTGATACCGTATTGACGTAGTGGGGATGTATAATATCAGAATCGAGTATTTTAAACTTCCTGCATCTTGCATAAACTTCTTATGTAAACTTGGCAACATCCGTTCACGTACAAGCCGTGCTCTTTTCGAGTTGGTTACAGGAATTTCACGCATGCACGGGAGAAAATTGTCTTTAGCTGGCCGCTTATGACTCGTCAAGAGCACAAAGCGTTAAGTGAACATGATGAGTATCTATCCTACAGATGTCAAGTCCATCGATGCCTCTCGTTCACGTGCTATATCTCGAGGAGGAAATTTAATAGCCTGTAGATGTCAGCATCTGACTGTAGGAACGTTTACTTACGTGGATGTGTGTACAGTGCTGCTACGAGAGTGTAGTTTGTGAATTACGATACTTCAGTGTCGGCATAATAGCATAGTTTGGCTTTCAAACACGTGCTGGCTGACTGTGGTGGTGATATGAATTTAAGTATCTGTATGGCAGTGTATAATATTTAATAATAATATTTATTGGCATGTATTTATAGTAATCGATCTATGCGAATGGGATTACAGTACTGGTATAGGCTATAGTGTATCAGTGTGTTGTGAATCAAAATATATTACTGAACACACGCGTTTGTAAATAACGGGACTGTGATATGTATTCATTTTTAACAAACGTAAACAATGAATTCTGTTCAAGTAATTTTGAACAGTAAAGAACTGGGTAAAGTGGCTTACCAAGAAAAATTGGAAATAAAAAGACTGAGTTTAATTATTATTATTATTATTATTATTATTATTACCATTATTATTATTATTATTATTATTATTATTATTATTATTATTATTATTATTATTATTATATGTTGTTTTGAATTTATATACGGTTTTTTTTTTCGATAGTGAAACATTGGAATCATGACATTTCATATTAGACTAAACGTACGATTTCAAATTCTCTTCGATTTTGGAACCACAAAATTGTGAACACACATAACATTTTATCACGAGCCGCCACTGTTTACATGGCATCATATTAAAACTTGTCAAGAGTGGCTTTATATGCATTTCAGTTCAGGTGCGAAGTAAGCTAAAAAATGCATTCATTTGATAAGTTCGTGGAAAGCTCTCGTCCAGTTGAAGTAATCTGTTTCATTCGCACATATTCTACCAGATCACTTTAGCTAATGGACCACATGCATTTTTAACCGTCTGTAACGGAGCCCTGGGCGTTTCTGAATGTTTGCATCGTTACTTACTAATGAAGATGCCTTGTTACCTACACTATGTAGATCATTGTATTCCACTATTACAAGATAATTTTCATCACCGTTAGCCCAACTGTCTATATGACTTGAATAAGGCTGATTGACAATTTCAGTTTAACTTGTTTTTGTGAAACCCAGGTCTGAAGAGTAGATTCCATAACATCAAAGACATAATAGTAGATATTATTACAACAAAATATTTTCTATATATTAAATATTTATTTATTAGTGTCGGGAGAACTCTCCACATACCAGAGACGTTCGAAAAATTGACACCTTGAGCAATTTTCAATGTTGTAATTCAGGACGGTTCGAAAGATCGTGTCAATTCGTGCTCAGTCGGAAGATTTCGGTTATGAAACTGCCAGCGTTGCTCAAGATTCCACATTAAAATATTATTAACTTATTCAGTTTCTATATGATGAACAGGTGGCGGATGTTGATGAAAAGTCATCTTCTTATTTTTCACAATAGGACGATGTCTATTAATATAGAAATCCTTTCTACGTTAATAATCAACGTAAAAGAGTAATTTCTTATATTGCATTTTTTAAGATCAAGTTAGGCTAATACTAGTGAAATTCAAGAGCATGACAACGAAGGATAAGATCGTGAGAAGCAGAAGGTTGCTAGGGAACACTTCCATCAGAATGGACAATGACTGGAGTTATGAAGTAAGGAGCAGAAGATGGGTTTTGGTCCCTTTCCTGAAAGAAGCTAGGAAAAGTGGTCAATTTGGAAGACTGTGTGGTGATAAATTAAAGATTAACAATTAGATCTTTAGTGTTGAAGAATGTCTCGAAAGCATCAAGGAGCCGGCAGTAGGCTCGGAAGAAATGGAGCGGAATAGGAGAGTCCTGAAGGAGAAAATTAGGGGATTAGTGTCGAGGAGCATTGGAAATGATATCAGCTCGGACAACATTCATGAAAATAGCAAGGCAAGCACGACACGGAGTTCATCAGACAGACATGGAATGTGGAAAGAAGCAACTTCAAGCGATCGAGGGGCGGCCCGTCCTTATGTGCTACAGCACAATGATAATTTTTGCTCAAATAAAGTGTTTGCAATACCAAAGTATTTGATCTGCCATTTGAAAATTTCCCGTTGTTATGTTCATGACGTGTTATAGAGTGTTTAGTCTTCGCTCTTCGCTCTTTGGTGCCTCAGGGGGTTCGTTGTGCTACTCAGAACTTACATGAAAATGTAGACAGTTAATGCGCATGTGCGAAGCTGAAATAACTGCTCTGATTGGCTATTTTTACGAGGGGAAGTGCTGTAGTCAGCTTCAGCACAACACAGCTTCGAGATTGCAAAAGTAAAGCGTAAAGAAATAATGCTTGTTTGTGGAGGAACTCGGAACTATGTACAATGTATTTGGTAATTGAAATGTTCGACTGCTGCTACCATCTACCAGTTTTTTGAGGTTCCTCCTGAATCAGTCAGCAAGCGACGGAAAATCGAATCCCAGAAAATTGATGCCAAGGAGGTATGTAACCGTATAATTGAGGAAACTACTCATCGTTTCCAATCTTTAAGCTACCTAGACGCAACAAAATTGTTAAACAGCGAATTTTTTGACAATTTTTTGCATAATTTTCCTGAACGCGAACTTGAAGTTGCCGTCAACAGCTATACTGTACTGAACAAAAGAATGTTAAAGACACAACTTGGAGTTCTATACGGAAGATCCGACTTCCGAAATATAGATGGCTGTTCAATTGTTACAAAACATAGTCTCCAACAATTCACGGGATCCATTCTGTGAAGTAACAAAGTTGTTAAATATTTTGGTTACAACACCAATGACCACTGCTGAGCCAGAAAGATGTTTTTCTTGCTTGAAACGCATAAAAACGTTTTTAAGGAACACTATGTCCCAGGATCGCCTCACTGCTCTTGCAATATTGTCAATAGAAAAGAGTATGATGTCCAAGATGAAGGGTTTAACACCAGGGTAATTGACAAGTTCTGTAGTAGGAAGGAACTCCATATTTCGTCACTAGGCGAGTCCCAAATTAAGATAAATGCATATAAGTGTATACAGTAGGCCGATATAGAGATTGTAGCACACTCATTATTTTGACCACCAGCAGCTACTGCATCTGAGGAGGAAATATCAACACGTAGCAGAAATCTATAAACGCGTCAAAATTCCTGCAATCAGCATTTTGAGGCGATTCCAAGGCGAGTACGTGAGTTGCAGGGTCAGGGGAAAACAACGACAAGGCAAGTGAAGAAAAATGGAACGGATTCAGATAGCAGTGATGAAGGATTAAAGGCGAGTAGTAAAAAGAAACATTATGATTTAAGAAGTTGGTGTAGTGGGGAAGTAGTGGGGGAAAATACAAGAAAATAGTAGGAGAGGAGGGTCAAGATATCAATAGGAAGTGAAGTGAAGTGAGGGGAGGATATAAGTGTGGGGGTCAGCAATGGAGAAGTGGGGAAATACAGATGGATAGGCCGGTGAAGGAGAGGTGACAAGATACATTTAAAGAGAACATAAGTGAAAGAGACGGAAGTAAGTTATGACTTGCATAAATTTGCTATGTAATAAGGTGGATGGCACTGTATACAAATATGTGAAGTACCATCTCACCGGAAGAAAGTGCTTAATGACAAATATATATCATAGCATATCATATCATATTGCATTTTTTTATATTTTTGAACTAATAGGTCATTTTTATATTTCTTTTTCGGCATTTTTGGTCATTTTTAATACTTTGAAGAACTTTTAAGTAACTTGAAATGCATTTTACTTCCTTCTTTACAGATAGGTCTGTTAAATAATTTTGTAAACAAATAGGTCAGTAGTAATTACCTACTGAATAAGTGAATAACAGTGAAGTTTGAGTTTTATAGTTTGGAACAGACTCTGAAGTCCATCCCTCATTCCACTGAAGGCTTCACTTCACACAACGGGAGTAATATAAAATGCTTGACAACAGCTTAGTTTAAGTGAGGGCTTTGACCGCTACTGTTCTTTTGTCGGTACGAGAGAATCTTTAGAATTAATGTTTGGAAGGGGGGGGGAACTTTCACCATGTCTTGGATAGGACGTAGTGTCCTCAACATGGTTCGGAAGGGATGTCTACTGTAGTAGACAGTATTTTTAACACACAGATTGCAAGAATACACGCTGCGCCCACAATTTGTTTTGTCATTCACACTCCCTCATCTGGAAAATCTGGTAACAAAAGTGAAGCGCAGAAGGAGAAGATGGAGAATGAAGGCACTGACATGGACCACCCTGATTGAAACCCATTGTAAACTCTCATTAAAATCTATAGATTTCCCTTAAAACCTTCATTTTGTTGCATGTTGTTTTCCTTTATCTTTGCCAAATTCCAGGAAGTTTCCTCCTCTCCGACATTTGCAAGGCAATCATTGAAACAAGGTGACTATTTTTTTAAGAAGTTGTGGTGCTAGTACTGTGAATAATATTTAAATGCCATTTTATTTTAATTTTACGTCATTTTTCCTTTAGTTTAAGGGCATTTTAATGATCATTTTAAATAGATTTTTAGATCATCAACATCCACCCCCTAATGATGAATGTTCTGAGACCATGAATGATGCATGACATGCTGAAAGTTCCACAGCCACGAAGGAAATGTGTGTTGCAGAATATCCAGTGCTCTGATGATGCAAATACAGGGTGTTTGTAAAATAATGCTACAAAATTAAACTGAATAATTTACAAATATTAAACATGCGTAATTCTGTTTAAATGACCCGCTGAAGGACTTGGTAATTATAAAGTAAAATAATAATACTATAAATATACCTATTTTTGAAATGTTATGGATCTCAAATTGAATTTCTTTCCTACAATTTATAATGCTAAGACGCCATAAAGTGTTGTATCCAACTCGTGGATAATCTTGTTATTACACTCATCCATAATCATAAAAATTATCCATTTGTTGCATAAATAACTATTAAGTGTTCGCAAAATATATCAGTAAGGAAAGCCAGTGTCAGCAACAAAAAATCATTGGATAATAGGTTTACAGTCCATCAAGAGGTGCAGGGACTAGCCACACAAGGAAGTGTTCGGCGAATTGATATCATTGCCATTAAGAACAACTCGGCATACATTCTCGATCCCACCATCAGATTTGAGACACATGCAGATCAACCGCATGAGGTGGACAGTGAAAAGAAACGGATCTATGAACCAACAATCCCGTTCTATAAAGATAAATATAGCCTGTCCCACATTGATGTAATAGGTCTGATGGTGGGAGCACGAGGTACCATACCCTCCTTCTTTGCCAACAAATGTAAAAACCTGGGGCAGACACACAGCATTGTGAAGGAAATAGCCATTAGTGCCCTCAAAGGATCGGTTCAGATATTGAGAAATCATTTGTATGGGAGTGATAATGGAAATTTTAAGTTATCTTAACCGATGGCTGTTGATTGGTTTAGATATCAATGCCAATACGTAAATCCGTACTATTATTTTTCTCGCGGTATAATAATAATAATAATAATAATAATAATAATAATAATGTTTTTTATTTTCGCTGGCAGAGTTAAGGCCATAAGGCCTTTTCTTCCACTCAACCAGCCTTAATCAATACAATACACAAATTTAAATTACAAATATTTACACTACACTTAAAAGGTTCTCCAGCAATAATCTTCACTACACATTTATTTAAATTTAGATAAATCTATAAGGTAAAGTAGTAACTTAATTTATGAGCTAATTTAATTCAATGAATTATAATTAATTTAATATTTGAGATAGCTAGTAAAATGATGAAAATTAATTTAATATAAGCTTACTAGGACTATGTTACAGGGAGAATATATATATTTCTATTTCTATAATGAGAATATTAATGTAATTGCCATTAGAGGTTTTGTAAATCTATTTAGAGAAATTAAAGATAATAATAATAAGAATGGACAGATGTTAGTTTCATTATAAGTAACAAATATTAATCAGCAATTCATCTGTTAAGTAAGAATTTATGTAATTTTGACCTAAATGAAGTTATTGTCCAACAACCCCTTATATCACTCGGAAGCGAGTTCCAATTTCTAGCAACCGAAACTGTATAGGATGAAGAATATAAAGATGATGGCATTCATATCATTCTAACCTATCTGATGATTTCCCCCCCTCCTTTCTTAACTGCAAATGAGCACAAACGCTACTTAGATGTAAATTTTTCTGACATTTTGTATATTCGATTCCCTCATCGTTTCAAATGCATATCATTTTACCTTTTAGGTCTGTTTCCAAATTATACGTAATACGCTTTGTCAATTCTGGCAACCTTTTCATAAGGAAAGCTAACTTTCTTCTTCTTCTTTTCCTGTTTCTCGTTTTGCAGGTACCGGTACATTAGGAGCGGGTGGTAACCACTTGTTTTGAGTAAAATTATCATTGATTTCGATTATACGAGGATTTTATTTTTAGAATGGGATAAGTTACGGGAGGTCACAATCAAATGTCTCTCCTAAAAGAGGGTCTCGTTTTCAAAAAGTTTGCTTTATGACTTAGAAAACATAACCTAAATACGTGACGAACTTAATTTATATCGAGAATTTAGAGAAATCCACACTCTCTTGTTCGCTACGTAGCAGATATTTAATTTCCATCTGCTTCATTAATTTGCATCAATAGATTTGTCATATTTGATATGTGTCCGCTCGAGTAGATTCGATTTGTGACGTCACAGCAATCGAACAGATCGAGAAGTGCTCAATTCTGTCGCTGACGCTATGTATAAAACTATTACCATGGAAACTGAAACAAAAAAAAAATGAATACGGTAAAACTCCAGTGCTGTATGAATAATATAAATTTGTTTTGTTTTGAGTGATCCTTTTTCATTTATGGTAATTTATAAATGTAAACATTGTAGGTGAATTGCCTTTTCATTTAAATTCAGTTACATGTTGCACATATTTTTCGTATTATTTATTTCATTGGACTCTCCTTTTCCTCGCTTGTCCAAGAGTGTAGTGTACATCCAGATATAAAATAGTCTTTTATTTGGCCGTAGTATTGCATGAGTTGCGTTGCTTTGTTCTTGTTACCTACTTGGAAAGGACAGCTTCTGTATCTGGAAGGCAGTGAATCAGATAACACATGTTCTAGGGCGATAGCGAGATAAAATAACCTATTGTCACAGGCAGTACTACCAACTTTACGATAGTTCTGCACCAGACAAGCACTTGAGACAGGAGATAAAATGAAATGAGGAGTTTTATATCTTCATTAATGCAAGTTAGAGTATCTGAACATGTTTTGAAAAGCTTTGTCTTGTTTATTCTTCTTGCTTTATGTCTATGAACAAAGTCGAAATGTTTAAGATAACAAACATGTTTTTAGATTTTAGAAATGATATAAGAATTGAAGACATATACATGGTTTTTCACTAAAAGGTGGAAAAATGAAACGAGGGCAAAAAAGGGATGCTCTAAAGCACGAGTCGTCATCTCAGTGCACTATGGTGCAGCCACAGTTTGCTCGCTGCTGTCCTATCCCTTAGACATCAACTGTGCAGCAGGAGGTGGGGGAAAGGAATCAGGCGATGGCAGTGGCGTCCGTTCACTTGTTCAACCCTTTTAATCAGTCTCTAATAATTATAATAAACACGGAAGAAGCATGTACTTAATTTATTTTGTGCGAGATCGTGCGTATTTGCTTGCTTTCCGCACAAAACCAATACGCGGTAAGTGTGAAATACCACATTCAGTATTCCCAACGTAACAAACATAACAATTTCCCTCTTCTTACTGCTTAAGCGCGACATTCATTTTACTGCTTTAGGCTTTAACATATTATTTTAGAGACGTTTAACATACTGTAGTAATAATTATAAATTGGAAACTTACCACTGCAATTTCACCTAAATTGCAATGTTAATTATTGTTTTTAAATATTTGCAAAAATTAAGTAAACTCTACAACACCACAAAAGTTACTGCATTTGTAATGCAAGTAACATTAAGGAAGCCATGAAAAAATCAACAAGATTCCAGATGCCGATGTTATTACTGCAATATGTTATATAAATAATATTGTTAAAATATTAAAATGAAAAATAAATCATTACATAACCTTACAGTTTGTTTTAAGTTCGCATTTATAGACTGGTGAAAAAAAAGACAGACGTATGTCACGGTCTGCTGGAATATAGTAAACACATAAAACATTTTATAGCAACAATGTTGAAGATAGATATTTTAGTTTTTAAAAGTTGCCGTCATTGAACAGAAACCAAGATGGAGATTTCATTGCAACTAATTAGAAATTCGTCTTTCAGGTATGTAATAAACGATCTTCGCACAAAATAATGTACGATACGCGAGCGGTATGTTTGTTTTCATGTTCTCGGAAATTAAAAAAGCTCAACTACGTTTCGCTTTTTCAATCTTTTCCTCGAACATGAAAACATCAACATACCGCTCTTGTAACGCATATTACTATTAAGAGGAACTGTGTGATAAGTAAACCACTTTTCAGTTTAAGACAAGAAACAATATGTATTTTTCCGTTATGTATTGTATCGGTTTTGAAAGTAAATCGTTCTTTTTTTTATATTAAAGTAATTGCGAACTTACAGATCTATAGGCCTAATGCATTTTCATTATTACGAAATATTAAACAAAGAGTAATATTTAAATCATGTCATCCTATTCCTTTGTTCAATTGCCGTCAATAAAATAAAATTAATTATCCATTTTTTATCTGACACTATATATCACGAAACCAATTATAAGTGTCGTCAATAAAATAAAATTAATTATCCATTTTTTATCTGACACTATATATCACAAAACCAATTATTTGTTATTATGTGTAACATATGAAACATATTGTCGTTTCTGTTACAAGACTGAAGTAGGCCTAAATTATTTTATTGGGCCTACAATGTAAATAACAAATGATAAAAATTATTTTCGAAGATCATTAGCATTGGTTTTTCTGGATTTTTGAATTCGTTTTTCCCTCACTAACTGGTTTATATTAGGTGTCAATGCTCGTGTAGAACACAATCGAAGAAGGCATTGTAAATTATGGTCAGAAAGTTGGCTTCTGTGATGGATGCGTTGGCTTGGCTCGACACACTGCACACTACTACCTCCTCAGCCAGAGTCTCGGATCTCCGAACTAGTATGCAGGCCAGTTGGCGATGGCTACTCTAAAGAATATTTTGAGATGGGAACTTGGGGTCTACTAAATCAGATTAAGGAGATATAAACTTAAATCGTTATCCATATTATTTACATTTATCATTTACAATTACAGTTTAAATTCATTTTCAGGTCGAATAACCAGAGGTCCCAGGTTCGATACCCGGCCCCGGAACAATTTTTCCCTTGAAATTATTCAAATCTGCTTTACAGGGAGCTTCACCTGAAAGACTAGATTTGCATAATATATACGTTACTGTGTACGTTAACAGAAAACCACAATTCCAAGTCACACAGAGATTGTGTGCACTCGTTGTGGGTCTCTGGCGTTTCGTCAGCCCACGCGAGTTGTGTGGATATAAAGGGAAAAGCTGAGACGGTGTCGGGTGGAGTTCCCGGGTAGCTCAGTGGTAGAGCGCTGGTACGTTCGACCAGAGGTCCCGGGATCGATACCCGGACTCTGGCCTTCTACGCCCAAGGTAGCGGGTTCGATCCCGGGCCAGGTCGATGGCATTTAAGTGTGCTTAAATGCGACAGGCTCATGTCAGTAGATTTACTGGCATGTAAAAGAACTCCTGCGGGACAAAATTCCGGCACATCCGGCGACGCTGATATAACCTCTGCAGTTGCGAGCGTCGTTAAATAAAACATAACTTTAACTTCGATACCCGGCCCCGGAACAATTTTTCTCTTGAAATTATTCAAATCTGCTTCACAGGGAGCTTTACCGAAAGACTAGATATGCATAATATATACGTAACTGTGTACGTTAACAGAAAACCACAATTCCAAGTCACACAGAGATTGTGTGCACTCGTTGTGGGTCTCTGGCGTTTCGTCATCCCACGCGAGTTGTGTGGATATAAAGGGAAAAGCTGAGACTGTGTCGGGTGGAGTTCCCGGGTAGCTCAGTGGTAGAGGGCTGGTACGTTCAACCAGAGGTCCCAGGATCGATACCCGGCCCCGGAACAATTTTTCCCTTAAAATTATTCAAATCTGCTTTACAGGGAGCTTCACCTGAAATACTAGATTTGCATTTTCAGATCATTTACAAACTTAAATTAACGTATCATTTTGTACCTCAAAACAGGTACTCAAAATGATGGTCACCAACCTCAATATAAGAATGACATCGATATACGGAATTCTGTGGCACTCTTTCAAATATCAGTCACATCATAGGCGCCTACAATCCTAACAACTAATTCCATATCTTCCACCAAGTGGAGTAACGGTTAGCGCGTCTGACTGTGAAACGTGCTGGCTTTTAATTAAGTACTTTGTTAATTATTGAGACTAAGGGAGGTGGTAGTAGTAGACTGAAAATGGTGAACATCACACCGAAACCAGTCACAAAAGTATAGGTCCTTGTTTTATTCACAGTGTTCTGCCCAAGGGGCGGTCTTTCACTGCAAACCCAGCATTCTCCAATCTTCCCCCTCTTTCTCCTTCCTCTTCGACTTTGCATACGATCCAATTACCTTAATGTCGTCTATCATCTGATATTTTCTTCTGCCCCGAACTTTTCTTCCGAACTTTTCTTCTGTTCACCATTCCTTGCAGTGGATCCTTCGGTAGACAGATTATTTTTAGTCAGTCTCTGAGTCAATTTCTGATCAGTTTCAGCGTCATTCTTTCTTCACCCACTCTTTCCAACACAGCTTCGTTTCTTATTCTGTCTGTCCGTTCCACACGCTCTATTCTTCTCCATATCCACAGTTAAAATGCTTCTATTCGCTTCTCTTCACTTCGTTGTAATGTCCGTGATTCTGCTTCATACAATGCCCCACTTCATACAAAGCACTTTACTATTCTCTTCCTTAGAGTGCCTTCTTAAATTGTAATAATAATTAACACAACATATAATGGAAGTTGTTACTTTTACCAATTTTAACATTTCATCATATAATAATAATAATAATAATAATAATAATAATAATAATAATAATAATAATCCTCATCGATTATCCAAGAAGACCAGTTCCATCTCCAGTTGAAATTGGACTTTCAGTCCTATTTCTGGTTATCCAGATCGCCTTCGTCCTTTCGAACAATACTTCTTTGCTATTTTTGGCAGCGGATATTCTTGCATTCACTTTTAGTGGTATTTATGAATAATATTATATAGGCTGTGGTCATTCAATTCATTGCTCTTTCTGCCAATTCTCTTTTTGTCCGCAATTTGTATCTCGACACTGTTCTCAAGAACATCTCTGCCACTTGTACCCTTCCTAAACGCCCCTTCCTTAGAACCTAGTTTTCACACCCGGGCTATTCCATCTCAAATCGACCGAAATATAGAGAAAATTGACCTTGCAATTTTTAAATACAATGAAACTTTTTCTGTCCGTAGACAACTGTGATATAATGCTTTGTGCAAAATTTGAGGCATCAGAACTTCATAGTGTTTAAATTAATAATATTTAAATGTATCGTATTTTCATAAAATTAACAACTTTAAACTGTTGTGGCTCCGAAGCCTTTCACCCAATGATCAAAATCATGGTTTATTTTGATGCTGAAAAGTTAAAGTTTATATTGACATGTAAACAGTTTTTCTCACTTTTTATGGAAATGGAGACATTTAGATTTTTCTTCATTAAGACGCCTTTGGCCACAAAAAAATATTTTTTAAATATGTGGTTAGATTCCGCATTGAAAGTACAAATAAACACATATTTTTTACTGGTGGTACGTTGATAAGAAAGTATTGAAAATATAAAATAAAGAAAAATAGTACGCGCGTGAACTAACCAGCTGACTGTGAGGCGGGAGATAGCCGACGGAAGCAAGGCCAGGAGACAAACACGTGATGTGTCGTCTAGCAGTCATGGCTGTGCTAATTTTATCACAGGTTTTCATAAACACTGGAGTAAAATGACGCCCAGCGCTGGCTTATCTTCAGCTCTCGGCCAGTGCGTGCGGCACTGCGCCGTTCAAGTCTAGGCGTGTGAAAATAATCTATTTAATACCCTCGAAACTTATTGCCGAGCCACTAAGCAAACAATGCCGAACCCCTCTTAATAATGCAAGGTTTTTTTCTCAATATTTTTTTACATTTTTACAAATGGGAAAAAGCCTAATAGTGATTAAAATCAGATTATCTGTCTCTCTGTGTACAATAAAAATAAGGATTACTTCTTAACATAACCTACCAAATGTCAGCTTCAAAATGAGCTCTCGTTCAATGTTCTGCAATAAATGGTTCCAGAGTTCTGAGCGCTGAAAGAGGCTTGTTTTTTATAAAATACGCTAAATTTGTCGCTCAATAGTACGAAAACCGTTTGACTTTCGATAGTATATTTTTGAAAATGCACTCCCCTCAGCACCTTGTATAAGTAGGGAAAAAATTAGAGTATAAAAAAATGCGAGGTTTTTTACTGATCGATTTCATATGGAATAGCTCACGCACGTGCTCAAGTTGGAATATCCATCACTTTTACCTTAATTGTCGAGTGTAATGTGCTATATCATTTAGCATATCAGAATAACTTTTTGGTTCACTACGAGTAAATAATTGCAAAGACGATGAGAAGCGTGAAGAAAGTGTCATTACAAGATGAAATTTGAGGCTAATATTTACTATGAGTTCAAAATTCTTGTTACCCTGGTTGCTGCTTCATTACCGTAGAAGTGGGTAAAGTCAATCAATGGGTGTAAAATCGATCATTTGCGATTTTTATTGAAAATTACATATTTCCTCAGTTACTTGTTAAAATTTTGTTATGCTGACTTCATTGTCTTACATTGCAAATGTAAGCGAGAGGGACAACAAAAAGCCTGCGAATGCCAACAATGGGAACACTGTGTAATTACCATTGAAGTGAAAATTATTTTCAACTTCTTCTTTTAAATGAAAACAAAGTCTTACAAACTCTAAATTATAGTCAGCAGTGAAAGGAGACAGGGAGTATACGTAAGCACTTTTCGTTGAGATTGTATCCTGAAATAATAGTTTTGCAGTTCGTAAATGTAAGTATTGAAACTTATTATTTTAAGAAAACTTGTACCTTTGTAGGGTTAAGTCGATCATGCCATCGACCTACTCGAAACAGATAGGACCAGCAGAAGAATAAATTGTTCACCGAAATACCTCCAACTGACACTTATACACAGAAAAGTGTCATAGTATAGCTTATATTGATGGGATAGTGGGGAAAGAGGAAGACGAAATTATGGTGAATTTCTTGCATAAGAGAAGTACTGCCAAAGGAACTTATTTTGTACACCCCTCTGTACCTGACGATGGGAACAACGTAGTTTCTAAAGTGACATGAGGAGGGGAAGATTTCAAGTAACATCTGATATTTTAGATTATAATTGAAGGGTGGTATTTCAATGTAAATTTTGAATTCTTTAAATCTTTGTTTGTTGGTATGTGAAGTATTAAAGTGTGTTTTTATGTTTTATAAGTTGGCAATCATAGTCACGATTGTACAGTGGAGACCTATAGGCCTAATTGTATCGAATAGTATAATCACAGTAACAAAAGATACACTATATAATGCTATAGGCATATATTGAAGATTATTATTGTGTTTACACCCCTAATAACAAATAAAATATATGTAATACACGTAATTTGTTTTTTAAAAACATAAACAGTGATCGATTTTACTTCGCAATATTTTAAAACCGATCTTAAACTAAAAATGCAATGGTGATCGACTTTACCCTATTTAAGCAGGTAACTTCGATCACAAGTCAAATAAAAAAAAACAGGTTTTTATAGATTGTAATTCAATTCTTGTAACGTGTCTTCATAAGTGAAGGATATGACGACAAAATGCTATTTTCTGAGGAATTTCGCTCCATTGCATAACCTCAATATCTTGCAAAATTTTGATCAACTTTACCCTCTTCTACGGTATTTTCTTAATCAGCTCTTCAGTGTTAAAGCGATTGTAGTCTAATGTAGGCTGGAACAATATAAAAACGTGGGGAAATTGGCACTTGTGAGACACAATTTTCATCAACTTTTGTAATCTGTAGAAATATGCAAGAACACGAACAAGAAATTCTCTGATAATACACATTCAAGCTTCTTTACTTAACATCGTGAGCTTACAGAACTCTAGATAAACACAAGCGTCTGACAAATCAACTGAATTTCCAAAAGAGAAAGGAAAGGTAGTGTTCCCTTTCTCCCTGGTAACCTCTTACTGTAATTGTAGTCATTCTGTATAATGCAGCGTCCATAAAGATAAAAGATTTTATAGGCATCCTTTTTTCATGCGCTCTTATATTTTACGAGCTGGTGTTACTTACCGAAGCTCCTTGAGGCGTCACCACGGCATTACAGTGTTTCTCTGTAGAGTGTGTCTGCTGTGAATTACGTCTACAGGGCACCGTTAACTGAAGAGTTAGAACTTTGACTTTACACGCTAAAGAAGATGGCTCAAGTTCTGATGCTTTCAAGTCGAATGTGCGTTTGTCGAAATCTCATAGAAATACATGAATACTGGGTGTTCATTTCAAAGTGTGTCATGACGTCACTGTTGTGAGTCAGCGATTTGAAGCGAGTTTCAGCTTTTATGTCAGAGAAGTTGCCTATTATTTAAGGCGTTCTTCAATCTGAACTTGAGAACGTGTACGGTATAACTTGAATGTCGTAGCAACAGATGGCGGTCTGTAAAGTCTGTGTGCTACCATAACCTCTTTCGAACTGTGTTTTGCGCTGGCAAGTCGTACGCAGGGTATTTGTTATCATCGATTGCGTACGGCGACATTCCACAACACAAATCAAAATGCTCCGTGTCCATGTTGACCGTCCAAGTTAATGTCAACAAATACGTACGTAATCGTCTTAACCCTCTCCCCATATCCCGACGTGTTTTCAAACAGTTCACATTCTTGCCACTACTGGCGTTGCCGTACGTATCGGTAAGTAATCTTCAGAATGAACGCCGTACTTGCTAGGCAACTTCTCTCGCATTTAGGTAATACGCCTTTGCGGAAGTGTAGGAAGATTGAATTCTCTAGGCTCATCGGCTAGCCACATGACGACATACAGCGAGCCATGACACATTTTGAACTGAACACCCAGTTTACATTCTGATTCGTTTGATTATGGATAATATTAATTTATTCATTGATTCTAGTTCACATTAACACTTTGTTTAAAAACTTAAAATTGTTTAGTCAACACGTTAAAAATTGTTAAAATTTATTAAGAAAGGTTATATATCTTGGACAGACGGCCCGTTTCGACGCGGTGTTACGTCTTCATCAGTGTCTCCTGAACTACTGTTGATCTTGAATTCTGCTATTTGCATTCGTCAGTTGTAAGGGTGGGAGTGTGTTGCTCTTATGGTGGGGGGTTGTTTGTGTGTTATGTATCATGATATCGAACAGTGTGTGGGTATTGAACTGTAATTGTGTATTAAGTATATGTTGTGGTTATGTTATTGTATGTTTATATATTTCGTATTGTTATAAGATGTTTAACTGTGAACTTTTTGGTGAGATGTGTAGAATTTCCATATTTGTTTCCATATTATTGTAGTCATGATTATTGTTGGTAATATGTTCTGCGTAATTTGATGTCATGTAGGGTTTGATTGTAGCTTTATTAAAGCTATAACCATGTCTTATAGATGCCAATACACAATGATGCGAAAAATGTGATTTTTTGAAGACAGTTTATTAATTAAAAATGCAGAAACTGAATGTTGGTAAAGTTAATAATAATTAATGATCTTTCAAATAATCAAAATTAAAAATGATGCTCTATGTGACCGCCATTTGCCCGCACAACCATTTGTAGGCGTCTTCTCCATTATCCAATAGCACTGGATATCTGTCTTTGATCAAGCCGGTCCCAACATTCAAGAAGGCGTTGTCTTAAATGTTCAATATTACGAATTCTTGTTTTGTAATAAACTGATTTTTGTAGTTGACTCCATACAAAATAGTCCATAGGTTAAGATCTCGTTTGAAACTCCAGCGGAAACCATCAGAGAATCTGAGAAATGCGATAATCTCTCAGGAGGGATAGCATGTCCGTATCTTGCTACTCAATCGTTGTACACTTGAAACAGACCATTCTCGCTGAGTGTAGTTCCTTACTTGACGGGCAGATAAATTATCATATTGGTGCAAATGTTTAATGAAAATCTTGTCTTCGTTCGTTAAGCGACCCATTATTCACAAAATGAGAACTCAAAACGGAAGAAAACAAATGATGACAGCACAACAAATGGCTTGGCCTGCTGAACTCGTAAGACCATAATGCTTAGTTCGACATAAACGATCGATTTTGCACTGCCTTAAAAAATAAAAAATAATGTTTAATAAATGGTTAACAATTTAATATTTGACTACTTTCCCGGTCTACAAGGACTGTGAAATTTGCGTGTGGAATAAACTTTTAAGTGAAATCATTAGCTACTGGAATATAGCCATTTAAATTTTGTGCCTTTTTTTGGCCACTGTGTAGACTATGTAAGCATGTCTGTATGGAAAATGAGCAGAAAATAAAGACTTTAGTTGATATTTAGAAAATTCAGTCTTGTACCAAAATGATGGTGATTGATGTAGCTTAGTGTCAAACTACAAACAATATCCTATTGCTTAAGAAAGTTAATTTAAAACTCGAAGACCTTATTTTTTTTATTTTTATGTTTGAAAAAAATGAAATTACATTTTTCCTTCTTGGGAAAACATACGGAGAAACCGTTTTACAGCTTACTTTGAGTTCTTTTAGGAGTACGACAGTGAAATAAATTTTGTTCTCAAATAAAAACTCTGGGTCAAGAACTAAAACAAATAAATTTCATACGATGAAAGAGTAATGGAACAGAGAAAAATTCTCTCCGGCACCGGGATTTGAACCCGGGTTTTCAGCTCTACGTGCTGATGCTTTATCCACTAAGCCACACCGGATACCTATCCCGGTGTCGGACAGAATCGTCTCAGTTTAAATTTCAACTCTTGGGTTCCCTCTAGTGGCCGCCCTCTGCACTACGTCATAGATATCTGTGAACGTAGGACTGAAGTCCACATATGTGCTGAGGTGCACTCGTTATGAGTGACTAGTTGGCCGGGATCCGACGGAATAAGCGCCGTCTTAAATCACGAAGTGATTTATACGCATATCATATATATTATTTTAATTTTAATTGGAACTTAAACTGAGACGATTCTGTCCGACACCGGGATGGGTATCCGGTGTGGCTTAGTGGATAAAGCATCAGCACGTAGAGCTGAAAACGCGGGTTCAAATCCCGGTACCGGAGAGAATTTTTCTCTCTTCCATTACTCTTTCATCGTATGATGACGCAGAATATCTGCATGGAAATATCATATGTACTTCGGTACATTAAAATTATATATATAAATAAATTTCAGTTTTCGCCTTAAGGGAACTGGGTAGTGATTCCTGTGCGATTAAGAAAGTTCAATACAAAAGTTTAGTGCAATATTTCTAGGCTTCTAGTGCTCAGAATGGAATAAATATTTCCAGGCTTATACAATCAATCATTCTCAATTCAGTGGTATAAAAGACAACTAATTTGTTTTGTATCCAAGTTCAAAATAAACGGCCTAACTATAAACTGTTTTCCCATTTTGCTAAGTGTACCTCATTCTTCAGGTGCACATTACTTGCTACAGTCTTCATTCATATACCTTGTTTTTTTCTAAGTTATCTAGTAATGTGCATTGTAAATTCTAAAGCAAAATTTAGTTAAATATTTCACCCCTAGTGAAACAGAAGAAATATTGAACTTCGCTTAACATATTTTTTACAGTTTCTCAATGCATATATATTTATTTCTCTTGTTATGTGTGTAATATTCTTAAACCCATAGGTCTACTATGTAGAACGCTGGCTGCAGAAAACAGTCTAAACATTTCATTTAAATTTATTCAACAGTTTCAGAGAAAAGTGCACTTAAGTTTGAAAAATGTCAACAAATGGAAGACTGCATTTAAAAAAAGAATAATGTATGAGTTACATGCACCGCCAAATTTAAAGAGGTCATTTAAAAGGCTTATCTGCAGAAATAGCCCCCACAATGTTTATATTGTTTAAAGAGCAAGTTTTGTACTTTATTTTATAACACAGCATAAAAAAATTGGATTTTTGGCTCGCCTATAATCACTACCTGGTTCCCTTAAAAATTTTTCTCCACTGCCCGCCGAAAAATAATTGAGTAGTTTATTTTGTGTGAAAATCCCTAATTTTGTGTCAAGTAATCAGGGAAAAAAGGACATATAAAAATTGGACAGAAATTGCAAATTTTTCTCGTAGATAAGTACCTTAAAATTAGATATGGCGTGATATCTCCTTAAACGGTGTATCGCCATATTGTTGGTGCTTGCTGTAATATATAACATGTGCATCATCTCCTCTCTCTATGCTAGATTATTATCACTAGCAACAACGCTGCATCATTCACTGCCGTCGTTCATTTAGTTACGGGCCAGTAACTTCCGTCTTGAATGGACGGGATGCTTTCAGTACTCATAAACAGTGCTTTAGGGGTGACTGTACATACTGTAGCATGGACATAAAGAGAATTGCTAAAAGCTTTGGCCACTCTATTCCGCTTTATATTCCGCACATGGGACCACTTCCGGACAAGACTGAAACAAAGTTATGAAGATGAAAAGAATGTAGCATCTTTATTTTACTACCACTACCCTAATTTTGCTATATTCCTCAACTCTCATTCTACATCAACGACGTCATATATGATCCATTTACTTCGGTGCGAGGAAAATTTTGCGTGGCAGGTGGCACATGCTTTGTTGAGAAAGCTTCGTTTTACAACTGCGCCAGTTTCTCAAGCAAACTAAGATTATGGATCATATTATCCTACAGGCCTTTTCACCATACTAAATTATTTATCTTGATTACACAACTTTTAACATTATATCACTTCGGAAAACGTATTATTTGTGTTTCTTGTGTTAAATTTTATATTACCTCGTTAACATGTTTCAGCCTGCTATCGGCCATCTTCAGAACTGGTTGTTGCTGGTCTGGGCGCCTTTTGTTTGTGTTTGCTGTGGGGGTGTGTTTGTGTAGTGTAATGAGGAGTCAAAGAGTGTGTGTGTGTGTTCGGAAATTGAGTTGTGTGTTGAGAATTTCATTGGAGTGTGTTTTTGTGTGTCAGATGTGTAGAATTTCCATGGCAATGTTGATGTGTTTGTAGGTTGGTTAGCATTTGTGATGTGTTCCGCATATATGGAAGTGTTTTTAACACCTGAAAATAAATACAGTATATGTTCCGAAGTAACTTCAGTTTTTCATTTCCTTTGGGTAATTTTCCTGAATTTTTCAGCAAAATGAAAACCTCTTGTGGTGTTACCTATTAAATGAAATATACATATATTTTGTTCCTTTATTAATTATTTGTATTTCTCTTTTGCAGGTGAGTACATTATTCTACTCTTTGGCGAGAAGTCTTTGTCTTCCATTTGGTGAGTGAATACCGTAGCTTCATTGCAGTAATTTGTAAAGCGACGCCAGCGGGGAAAACAATATATTGTTAATCTCAGAGAAAAATATGCAGTTGAAATTGATGAAGTATTAAGAAAAAACGTATCTTGTCATGTAGTCATAAAATAAGTGTAATGAACCGAAAGCAAAAACCTACGGTTTTCTAAATTATAATATTTGATACTAGAAATACGAGAGCGAACTATCAATTGTGTTTATTTCAAACGTAGTAGGGTAACAGTACGAAGTGCAGACAGACAGGTACAGATGGTTGTTGCACACTGGTTCTGATCCCAGACGGCAGACTTCTATATTGAGGATCACGTAAGAGCAGTTCCTAAAAGGCTAATTTGGCCGTCTCTTCAGTGTTGCCAACTAATACCAATTATCACCAAAGAGGGTAAAATCACAGTGCTACGTACTGAAATAATAATAATAATAATAATAATAATAATAATAATAATAATAATATAGTGATAACAATAACAATGACTTCCTTATTTACCACATCTAATCTTTATGTTGCGAGGTGTTTCCTAAATGGTTGAATAATTTATTTATGGAATAGTATATCTCGCATATTATGTTGGTGATTAGTAGGCTCCGTAATCCAGCTACCCAAGGACTGAAGTTAAAGACACATTAGGTATATAGTACGCCGAATACAGATAATGCAACGGATAAGGAAATAAACAAACAGGTCGTCGCTGCGTGTTCCTGGAGTACAGTCAACTCCCGACATTCTGAAGCTATACTAGTAAACACATGCTTGAGCCGTGATGTTCATTTTCTTTGTAGTGAATAATAACGTGCATTCGTAAGTTACGGAACTTGAACATATGCGGATGTCTCTTGAAATTATTTTATATTGCAAAAAATTATTTCAGTAGCACATGACGTTATTGGTGCGTGATGTAGTGCAAGGTATTCTTGTTGTCTGACATTTTTTCGTGTTCATTAGGATATTGCATACGTCACTGAAAACCACTAATTTTCTATGTACTTTTCTAGAAATTCCCTAAAATGTAGATTACTTAATTTATTAATTGTGATGTTAGTAATGAATATCATGGTAGGCTACACAAATTAATGCTGAACGTGGAGTTAATATCTTCATAATTTTCAGATTGTGATGGTACTGGTTCTTTTGAATTACGTTCAATACACTTTCTGCGCCTTTTGGTATTACGGTGTTTTTCAGTGCTCTGTTTTTGTCACTTTTCGTTTATTTTACACAATTTATATGTAATGTTGTCTATATTGACATTGAGGATTTTTGAACTAATATTTTCAACTATGCCCTGCAATATTACACGCTCGAGCATCTTACCCAAGGCATTTTACCTCTGCAATGAACCTTCAATCAGCCACAAAGATGTAGTTATTTAAATAATACGACTAGTAAGAGCAGTGGTCGATAAGACTACTCACTAGGACTGCGTCCCGGTTTTGACTTTCTAGAAGAAGAGGGCAGAAGATGCGTAACTATTTTGTATACGAACGTACCTGTACCTGTGCTGTGACGTCACATATACTTCGAATCAGGCAACCTCATTCCAGCTTATAGGTAGCTGGAATACGAAGCATAGTAATTAGGATTAGTATGAACTAATATTACAATTTCTTTTGTCACGCAACATGAAATTTATTGCTTTGGCTAAAGAGTTTACGATTCATGGCATTGGAATCTGCATTGTGAGCGGGTGGTGGGACATTACAAATGTAGTATTTGTCAGTACCCGAAATTCGAAACGAAGTTGGTGAAAGAAAATTCAACCTGAGAGCTAGAAAATCACTATAATCCACTAGCATATTTGGTAATAGTGCAAAAATGGTTAGGTTTCACCCTTAGGGTATTAAGTAAGCTGATCCGGATTATACGACACACAGATACAAAAGTTGATCCCACGGTATGACAGATGTCTCAATTCCGATCGGGAATATGTTGAAAAATAGCTTAAAATTGCTGTATATGTTTCAGTAAATATTTCCATGAAATTATGTTTTCTTTCTGTAAATGTAATTTGGTATTCCCAAGAAACTAGTTCGATTAATTAAAATGTGTCTCAGTGAAACGTACAGCAGAGTCCATATAGGTCAGTTTCTGTCAGATGCGTTTCCAATTCACTGTGGGCTAAAGCAGGGAGATGCACTATCACCTTTACTTTTTAACTTCGCTCTAGAGTATGCCATTAGGAAAGTCCAGGATAACAGAGAGGGTTTGGAATTGAACGGGTTACATCAGCTGCTTGTCTATGCGGATGACGTGAATATGTTGGGAGAAAATCCACAAACGATTAGGGAAAACACGGGAATTTTACTGGAAGCAAGTAAAGAAATAGGTTTGGAAGTAAATCCCGAAAAGACGAAGTATATGATTATGTCTCGTGACGAGAATATTGTACGAAATGGAAATATAAAAATTGGAAATTTATCCTTTGAAGAGGTGGAAAAATTCAAATACCTGGGAGCAACAGTAACAAATATAAATGATACTCGGGAGGAAATTAAACACACAATAAATATGGGAAATGCGTGTTATTATTCGGTTGAGAAGCTTTTATCATCCAGTCTGTTGTCAAAAAATCTGAAAGTTAGAATTTATAAAACATAGGAACATAGGTTAAGGGTGTTTGAGAATAAGGTGCTAAGGAAAATATTTGGGGGTGAGAGGGATGAAGTTACAGGAGAATGGAGAAAGTTACACAACACAGAACTGCACGTATTGTATTCTTCACCTCACATAATTAGGAACATTAAATCCAGACGTTTGAGATAGGCAGGACGTGTAGCACGTATGGGCGAGTTCAGAAATGCATATAGAGTGTTAGTTGGGAGGCCGGAGGGAATAAGACCTTTTGGGAGGCCGAGACGTAGATGGGAAGATAATATTAAAATGGATTTGAGGGAGGTGGGATATGATGATAGAGACTGGACTAATCTTGCTCAGGATAGGGACCAATGGCGGGCTTATATGAAGGCGGCAATGAACCTCCGGGTTCTTTAAAAGCCAGTAAGTAAGTAAATGGCCTCAGGGAAACGCCTCCGTAACATCTCTATAAAACTCCGATTGATCTTTTTGGCAACATCTGATGAAGCTAGGAAGATATCACAATTGGAAATGTAAAAGCAATGTTTTCAACTATTCTTTCTAACTGATGCCTGGTTCCGAAAGAGTCTAAATAAATTGTGTTACCAACGGACATGTGTGTTCCTATTAAATATACCGTAAAGAGAGTATTGTTAATCCGTTTGTTGCCGGCGCTGTGAATCCGTGCTGCCCCTAAGTCTCCCCACAGACTCTCCGTGCGCATGCGTGTGTTTATATTGTAATTCGTCCCTTTGAGATCCAGCGACTCGCTTCGTCCCTGCGTATGAATGTCAGTTGAGTGAATGGAGATTATGAAATACGACCAGAATCATTTATATCCCCGGTGGGATTCGAAACGACAGACATTCGGATGACAGATTTGTCAACGCCATCTCTATCTAACGACAAAGTTAGAGCGACTGGAAGTGAGCAATAGCACCTGCAACGTAGCGCACCCACATAACATGCATGTAGCGGAATAATTCATTGAATTTCTGTTCGGTAAACACAGTGATTGTGTAACTTTGATGTGCAGCAGGTACAGTCGTGTTGGCGCAATACGGATATGAAATGGAAAGAACCGTTGCTATGATACAACATAAGTAACGTCGAGATTTAACGGAATACACTTCTTACATGCTTCCATTTGTAAGTACTTTTTACGAGAATGTTACAAACTACGCAGGATTATACAGGGTGTTCAGGAAATGAGTGAAAGTATTTTGACAAAAGATAGTGTCCTCTGCCTGCGGAAAAAATGTGTGAATCCGTCGTTCTCAATTTGTTTACCTGTCACATCAGCACTTAAGATTAGTAAGGACTGAAAGTTTAGAATTTTGAACAAAAAAGTGACAGGATTCATAAATACAATTTATTGTGTCTAATGAACGGAACGAAATGTTATGAATATCAATCAACCCTCGAATAATAATAATAATAATAATAATAATAATAATAATAATAATAATAATAATATTTACTGGCTTTTAAGGAACCCGGAGGCTCATTTCCGCCCTCGCATAAGCCCGCCATTGGTCCCTATCATGAGCAAGATTATTCCAGTCTCTATCATCATATCCCACCTCCCTCAAATCCATTTCAATATTATCTCCCCATCTACGTCTCGGCGTCCACACCTGTGGAGTAACGGTCAGCGCGTCTGGCTGCGAAACCAGGTGGCCCGGGTTCGAATCCCGGCCGGGGCAAGTAACCTGGTTGAGGTTTTTTCTGGGGTTTTCCCTCAACCCAATACGGGAAAATGCTGGGTAACTTTCGGTGCTGGACCCCAGACTCATTTCACCGGCATTATCACCTTCATATCGTTCAGACGCTAAATAACCTAGATGTTGATACAGCGTCGTAAAATAACCGAATAAATAGATAATACGTCGTGGCCTCCACAAAGGACTTTTTCCCTCCGGTCTCCCATAGTAGTAGTAGTAGTAGTAGTCGTGGTGGTGGTGGTGGTCGTAGTAGTAGCAGCAGCAGCAGATTAAGGAACCCGCAGGTTCATTGCCGCCCTCACATAAGCCCGCCACCATTGGTCCAAGGCAAGATTAATTCAGTCTCTGTCATCATATCTCACCTCCCTCAAATCAATTTTAATATTATATTCCCATCTACGTCTCGGCCTCCCCAAAGGCCTTATTCTTTCCGACCTCCCAACTAACACACTATATGCATTTCTGGATTCGCCCATACGTGCTACATGCCCTGCCCATCTCAAACGTCTGGATTTAATGTTCCTAATTATGTCAGATGCAGTTCTGCGTTATGTAACTTTCTCCATTCTCCTGTAATTTCATCCCTCTTAGCCCCAAATATTTTCCTAAGAATCTTATTCTCAGACACTCTTAATATCTGTTCCTCTCTCAAAGTGAGAGTCCAAGTTTCACAGCCATACAGAAGAACCGGTAATGTAATTGTTTTATAAATTCTAACTTTGAGATTTTTGACAACAGACTGGATGATAGAAGCTTCTCAACCGACAAATAACACGCATTTCCCATATTTATTCTGTGTTTAATTTCTTCCCGAGTGTCATTTATGTTTGTTACTGTTGCTCCAAGATATTTGAACTTCTCCGCCTCTTCAAAAGATAAATTTCCAATTTTTATATTTCCATTTCATACAATATTCTGGTCATGAGACATAATCATATACTTTGTCTTTTCGGGATTTACTTCCAAACCTATCTCTTTACAATAATAATAATAATAATAATAATAATAATAATAATATAATAATAATGATAATAATAATAATAATACTTACTTACTTACTTACTTACTTACTTACTTACTTACTGACTTTTAAGGAACCCGGAGGTTCATTGCCGCCCTCACATAAGCCCGCCATCGGTCCCTATCCTGTGCAAGATTAATCCAGTCTCTATCATCATATCCCACCTCCCTCAAATCCATTTTAACATTATCTTCCCATCTACGTCTCGGCCTCCCCAAAGGCCTTATTCCCTCCGATCTCCCAATTAACACTCTATATGCATTTCTGGATTCGCCCATACGTGCTACATGCCCTGCCCATCTCAAACGTCTGGATTTAATGTTCCTAATTATGTCAGGTGAAGAATACAATGGGTGCAGTTCTGTGTTGTGTAACTTTCTCCATTCTCCTGTAACTTCATCCCTCTTAGCCCCAAATATTTTCCTAAGCACCTTATTCTCAAACACTCTTAATCTATGTTGCTTTCTCAAAGTGAGAGTCCAAGTTTCACAACCATAAAGAACAACCGGTAATATAACTATTTTATAAATTCTAACTTTCAGATTTTTTCACAACAGACTGGATGACAAAAGCTTCTCAACCGAATAATAACACGCATTTCTCATATTTAATCTGTGTTTAATTTCCTTTCATTGCTGTTGCTCCAAGGTATTTGAATTTTTCCACCTCTTCGAAGGATAAATCTCCAATTTTTATAGTTCCATTTCGTACAATATTCTGGTCACGAGACATAATCATATACTTAGTCTTTTCGGGATTAAATGCTTAAACTACTAATTCTAAATACTCGATTACTTGACATACATCCAGTTCCTGTAAGAGACTCTCAAATTATATCAGTAACACCCTAAATGTACCGTGTATATGATTCCAAGTACCAATACGGAATGAATCTACGTTGATTTCGACAGTGTTTTTTTTTTATTCTATGAATGTTAACTTTTAAACCTTAATGATTCTCCTGTGTGGGTTTTCCACACAGGTGGGCGTTCAACCACAATAATTATATGATGATTCTTGCACAGGTCACAAACCCCTCGTAGCTTGATGTTGCAACTTTAAACTGTATGTAATTATGGAAGCTCGACCATGTAATAATGTTTCGCGAAAAGCACCGGTGGCCATGTTGGCCTGCGATCCAAAAGAGAAGAGTGATCTTCTAGTTGAAGCCACTTTAACAGCATGCACTCGCGTTTAGTGCATTAGTGGCATTTGGGTCATTCGTTGTGCAGATTTCCGGCCTTGTAAAGTTTGGCTCTGTTGTCAAGAGAGCTGGTTATGTCTCTTTAGTTTATTTGGACTGCGATTTAAGAACACAAATGTTACAAATGGCTGCAGAAATAAAACATATTTATATAGAAATTATTACCTCTGATTGAGATTCTGCCTGATTTGTAGAGATAGGGAATTGAAATTTTGGAGCGAGTCTTGATGGGAGTCCACCTTATCAATAAACCCTTTGGTACTTCAAGAACGGATGCAACTGTAAAGATTTTCAAATCCAAATAGTCAAACAAGAAATAGCAATTTACACTCTACCTTATCAGAAACGTTTAAATAACCATCCAAATTCTGTTGCAGTGAATTTATTGGACAACGGCGCTCTTCCTCTAAGCAGACTTTAGAGATTATATCTACAAGTTCATAAAGGTATATTATTTAGATTTAACGTACAAGTTTATAAAAATATATTATTTAGTTTAATCTACAAGTTCATAAAGGTATATTATTTAGATTTAATGTAAAAGTTGATAAAGGTATATTGTTTAGATTTAATTACAACTTCATAAAGGTATATTATTTAGATTTAATGTAAAAGTTGATAAAGGTATATTGTTTAGATTTAATCTACAAGTTCATAAAGGTATATTATTTAGATTTAATCTAAAAGTTGATAAAGGTATATTGTTTAGATTTAATCTAAAAGTTCATAAAAGGTATATTATTTAGATTTAATGTAAAAGTTGATAAAGGTATATTGTTTAGATTTAATCTACAAGTTCATAAAGGTATATTGTTTAGAATTAATGTAAAAGTTGATAAAGGTATATTGTTTAGATTTAAACTACAAGTTCATAAAGGTATATTGTTCAGATTTAATCTAAACGTTCATGAAGGTATATTGTTATAGATTAAATCTGAAGTTCATAAAGGTATATTATTTAGATTTAATGTAAAAATTGATAAAGGTATATTGTTTAGATTTAATTACAAGTTCATAAAGGTATATTATTTAGATTTAATCTAAAAGTTGAAAAGGTATATTGTTTAGATTTAATGTACAAGTTCATAAAGGTATATTATTTAGATTTAATGTAAAAGTTGATAAAGGTATATTGTTTAGATTTAATCTACAAGTTCATAAAGGTATATTATTTAGATTTAATCTAAAAGTTGATAAAGGTATATTGTTTAGATTTAATCTACATGTTCATAAAGGTACATTGTTTAGATTTAATGTAAAAGTTGATAAAGGTATATTGTTTAGATTTAATCTACAAGTTCATAAAGGTATATTGTTCAGATTTAATCTAAACGTTCATGAAGGTATATTGTTATAGATTAAATCTAAAGTTCATAAAGGTATATTGTTTAGATTTAATCCAAAACTTGATAAAGGTATATTGTTCAGATTTAATCTACAAGTTCATAAAGGTATATTGTTCAGATTTAATCTAAACGTTCATGAAGGTATATTGTTATAGAGTAAATCTAAAGTTCATGAAGGTATATTGTTTAGATTTAATCCAAAACTTGATAAAGGTATATTGTTCAGATTTAATCTAAAAGTTCCTGAAGGTATATTGTTTAGATTTAATCCAAAACTTGATAAAAGTATATTGTTCAGATTTAATCTCAAAAGTTCATGAAGGTATATTGTTTAGATTCAATCTACGGGTTCATAAGGGTATATTGTTTAAATTTAACTACAACTTTATAAAAGTATATTGTTTAGATTTAATCGTCAAGTTCAAAAGCTAATTTTTAATTTTTAAGTGATTTGTATGCAATGAGTTATATTCTGGAACACTGTTAAGATTCTTTTGTCGTTGTTACTTATTGTTCACATTGTTCAACAAATTGTAACTTTGCTATAGATTTTCAGTTTTAAATATTAATTTATGCTTACAGTAAAAGTATTATATATTGTAAACTAATATTAGCAGCAAAGGTGGATGCCTTTTCGCGCTTGCAACTTGTACAGCGCAGACACGGAGCTAATTCTGACGGCCTTGAACGCCGTTAACCGCTCATTACTTCTCGTAATGTAAAATCACAATAAGAAATAAGTTGCTACATGGATTACTCTTGCACTGAGCAATATCTTGGTGTAATGGGATTTTAATGGCGGGTTACACCCCGGTCTTTCTGAATACACATCACTGGCCGCGGTCAGGATTTAATTAAGTTCACGCAGATATTCTTGAACCCCTCTTCGTCTTCACCTTCGCTCTGCATCAGTAATGCGTTTGTCTAACGCAAACAAACGCACCGTCTATTATCTCGTCCTATTTTTAAAAAAAAGAAGTAATTAATAAAATAGCTTTTAATGACTGCAAAATAAAACTAAATACTTGCTTTTGTGCCTTCATTAGCTTGAGAAAGGCGTCATTGTTTCTTGTTAAGCAGCGGATGTGTGTTCCTTCGTTATGGATCTTCCTCCATTTCTACCTGGATTTCATATCATAAATTTATGTGTTAGTAATCATCAGGCATAGGGACACATATATTTACTTACAAATGGCTTTTAGAGAACTCGGAGGTTCATTGCCGCCCTCACATAAGCCCGCCATCGGTCCCTATCCTCAGCAAGATTAATCCAGTCCCTAGCATCATATCCCACCTCCCTCAAATACATTTTAATATTATCCTCCCATCTACGTCTCGGCCTCACCAAAGGTCTTTTTCCTTCCGGCCTCCCAAATAACATACTGTATGCATTGCTGTATTCGCCCATACGTGCTACACGCCCTGCCCATCTCAAACGTCTGGATTTCAAGTTCCTAATTATGTCAGGTGAAGAATACAATGCGTGCAGTTCTGTGTTGTGTAACTTTCTCCATTCTCCTGTAACTTCATCCCTTTTAGTCCCAAGTATTTTCCTAAGCACCTTATTATCGAACACCCTTAGCCTCTGTTCCTTTCTCGAAATGAGAGTCCAAGTTTCACAACAACAGCAACAACATCAATAATAATAATAATAATAATAATAATAATAATAATAATAATTCATCCCTCATAGACCCGAAATAGTAATTTTACATTGAATGAATAATAGCTCTTTTCTATGTACAGGGCATATCAAAAGTCCGGTAACACTTTCAATATTTTATTACACAAAAACTACTAATATAGCACTTTCAAACACACGTCAGTTTAAAGTCAAACTCTCAAAGTTATTTAGCCGCTTAATTTTCAGCGACGAAGCGACATTCCATACGAGTGGGAAAATTAACAAGCACAAGTGTCGCGTTTGGGGTACACAGAAACCTCACAGAATCATTGAACATGAGCGTGATTCACCAGAGGTGAATGTTTTCTGAGCGTTGTCACAACGAAAACTGTACGGACCTTTCTTCTTCATTGAGGCTACTGTGACTGGACATTCATATCTGGACATGTTGGAGCAATGGTTGGTGCCTCAACTTAGACAAGATCTCGATGACGATTTCATCTTTCAGCAAGATGGGGCTCCGCCACATTTCCACAATGCAGTTCGTGCTTACCTGAATAAGGAGATGTCTGATCGTTGGATAGGACGTGCTAGAGTAAGGGACAGATGTTTCATGACATGGCCACCAAGGTCACCCGATACGACTGCATGTGACTTTTTTCTATGGGGGTAACTAAAGGACCGTGTGTTTCTACAGCCTTTGCCACGTGATTTAGAGGAACTAAAAACCAGAATTCGAGAAGCTGTCGTCACGGTCACAGAGGATATGTTGAAAAGGGTATGGGAAGAGTTTGATTATCGTTTGGACATCTGCCGAGTCACTCGTGGTTCACACATTGAATCTCTGTAAGGTGTAAAACGAACTTTGAGAGTTTGACTTTAAACTGACGTGTGTTTAAAAGTGCTATCATTAGTAGTGTTTGTGTAATAAAATATTGAAAGTGTTACCGGACTTTTGATATGCCCTGTATATTATTGGAACACAAGATTTTCCTCTCTCTTGTAATGACAAAAGTATTACTTCCAAAACTGCTTATTTCTCTTCATACGTCCTCTATAGCGATGAAATATCGACATTCCGATATAATTATGCGTTCATTGTTCCGTCTAGAATTGAACCCCGATATTCTCACTTTTCTTCATTAAATTTTTTCTCTGGAGTAAGTATTAATAGAAGATTTATTGCTATTTTGGTGGAAGCTGTATAAATTTGATTAAAAATTAATTCGTGATGTTGGACGTCATGAATTCATAATTTCACCCTCTCCGTTAGAACAGCAGACTATGTTTCGTTAGATATTAATCATGGTCGAAGTGTTGTAAATTTAAACAGCTAATAGTATCCCTGTTTAAACAAAAGAAAGCTTATTTATTATTCACTGTTCTGCTGATCCCAACTCTCGAGGTTGAAAAAAAAAACCGGATAAATAATAAATAGAGATGTGACGTGCTCCAGACATCATAGCACACATTTATTTTTCATAAATAGTCGTCGGTGTTGAAACTTCCCACGACTCTTGTCCAAATATTCTCTTTTGCTCTTAATTTATGACGTATACCTACGTGTGTCACAGAAAGTATTAAAAAAAAAAAGTTAATTAATTTTTGTGACAAGTGTTTACGATGACCTTTCCCGCTTTTATAGCTTCGGGGAAAGTCAAGTTCTGAATTGTATAAATTAATGTTATTTTATATGAATGACCAAATTACTAGAATTGTGTTACAGCAAGAAACCATGTAAAGGACCCCTGCGACTCAATTGTTAACAGACTCGTGAATTATATATTACGTTCTGCAAGGTTCTGTGAGTGACACAGAAGCAGTCACTCTGCTTTGGTCTCTACAACCCTCTACTTCAACCCGCTCCCCACGCATCAACGCATCCTACTCTATTATGAAGGCCCTTCTTCCTATTTACAAATTTATTGCCTCATCTACTCTGCGGTCATAATGTGGAGGAATTTAGTTGCTAGGAAACGGAATTATGATAGTCTTTTGTTTTTCAGTGGAAAATAAAATGTAAAGTAGGCCTATACCATCTCCTAGCCCAGTTGGCAGTATACTGGCTTATGATGACATTATACCAGGTTCGAATCCATATGATGGTGAAATCCTATTTGTGGTGGACACAGTGAATATATCTGAAGGTTTATCTCTGTACCTTGTTTTCTTCAATCATTTTACAGTTACATTTCATTTCTACATTTGTTGTTATGTAAAAGAACAGTTTAACAAATGATAAGTGGAAAAGAGAGAAATTGGAAGTATACTAAAATTAGATATTTCAATGTGATTCAATGTGGTGGGTTGGGAGTAGATAAAATTTCTACATATTTAAGGAACAAAACTAAAATTATTTCAATAATTTAATATCATAATACACAGCTCACTTAATTTTACTTTTCGTTCTGCAAAGAAATTTGTCATTGTTAGATTTGTACTGATCAAATTTCTACACATTTAAAGAACAAAACTAAAATAATTTTTGAATAACTTATTATAATACACTGCTCTTTTAATTGTACCTTTCGTTCTGCCAAGAAATTTTATAATGTTATATTTGTACGGATCAAATTTCTACACATTTAAAGTACAAAACTAAAATTCTTTCAATAACTTGTCATCATAATACACTGCTCTCCTAATTTTACCTTTCGTTCTGCCAAGAAATTTTGCAATGTTACATTTGTACCGATCAAATTTCTACACATTTAAAGTACAAAACTAAAATTCTTTCAATAACTTGTCATCATAATACACTGCTCTCCTAATTTTACCTTTCGTTCTGCCAAGAAATTTTGCAATGTTACATTTGTACGGATCAAATTTCTACACATTTAAAGTACAAAACTAAAATTCTTTCAATAACTTGTCATCATAATACACTGCTCTCCTAATTTTACCTTTCGTTCTGACAAGAAATTTTGCAATGTTACATTTGTACGGATCAAATTTCTACACATTTAAAGTACAAAACTAAAATTCTTTCAATAACTTGTCATCATAATACACTGCTGTCCTAATTTTACCTTTCGTTCTGACAAGAAATTTTGCAATGTTACATTTGTACGGATCAAATTTCTACACATTTAAAGTACAAAACTAAAATTCTTTCAATAACTTATCATATAATACACTGCTCTCCTAATTTTACCTTTCGTTCTGACAAGAAATTTTGCAATGTTACATTTGTACGGATCAAATTTCTACACATTTAAAGTACAAAACTAAAATTCTTTCAATAACTTGTCATCATAATACACTGCTCTCCTAATTTTACCTTTCGTTCTGACAAGAAATTTTGCAATGTTACATTTGTACGGATCAAATTTCTACACATTTAAAGTACAAAACTAAAATTCTTTCAATAACTTATCATATAATACACTGCTCTCCTAATTTTACCTTTCGTTCTGACAAGAAATTTTGCAATGTTACATTTGTACGGATCAAATTTCTACACATTTAAAGTACAAAACTAAAATTCTTTCAATAACTTGTCATCATAATACACTGCTCTCCTAATTTTACCTTTCGTTCTGCCAAGAAATTTTGCAATGTTACATTTGTACCGATCAAATTTCTACACATTTAAAGTACAAAACTAAAATTCTTTCAATAACTTGTCATCATAATACACTGCTCTCCTAATTTTACCTTTCGTTCTGACAAGAAATTTTGCAATGTTACATTTGTTCGGATCAAATTTTTACACATTTAAAGTACAAAACTAAAATTCTTTCAATAACTTGTCATCATAATACACTGCTCTCCTAATTTTACCTTTCGTTCTGACAAGAAATTTTGCAATGTTACATTTGTACGGATCAAATTTCTACACATTTAAAGTACAAAACTAAAATTCTTTCAATAACTTGTCATCATAATACACTGCTCTCCTAATTTTACCTTTTGTTCTGACAAGAAATTTTGCAATGTTACATTTGTACGGATCAAATTTCTACACATTTAAAGTACAAAACTAAAATTCTTTCAATAACTTATCATATAATACACTGCTCTCCTAATTTTACCTTTCGTTCTGAAAAGAAATTTTGCAATGTTACATTTGTACGGATCAAATTTCTACACATTTAAAGTACAAAACTAAAATTCTTTCAATAACTTGTCATCATAATACACTGCTGTCCTAATTTTACCTTTCGTTCTGACAAGAAATTTTGCAATGTTACATTTGTACGGATCAAATTTCTACACATTTAAAGTACAAAACTAAAATTCTTTCAATAACTTATATAATACACTGCTCTCCTACTTTTACTTTTCGTTCTGACAAGAAATTTTGCAATGTTACATTTGTACGGATCAAATTTCTACACATTTAAAGTACAAAACTAAAATTCTTTCAATAACTTATCATATAATACACTGCTCTCCTAATTTTACCTTTCGTTCTGACAAGAAATTTTGCAATGTTACATTTGTACGGATCAAATTTCTACACATTTAAAGTACAAAACTAAAATTCTTTCAATAACTTGTCATCATAATACACTGCTCTCCTAATTTTACCTTTCGTTCTGACAAGAAATTTTGCAATGTTACATTTGTACGGATCAAATTTCTACACATTTAAAGTACAAAACTAAAATTCTTTCAATAACTTATCATATAATACACTGCTCTCCTAATTTTACCTTTCGTTCTGACAAGAAATTTTGCAATGTTACATTTGTACGGATCAAATTTCTACACATTTAAAGTACAAAACTAAAATTCTTTCAATAACTTGTCATCATAATACACTGCTCTCCTAATTTTACCTTTCGTTCTGCCAAGAAATTTTGCAATGTTACATTTGTACCGATCAAATTTCTACACATTTAAAGTACAAAACTAAAATTCTTTCAATAACTTGTCATCATAATACACTGCTCTCCTAATTTTACCTTTCGTTCTGACAAGAAATTTTGCAATGTTACATTTGTACCGATCAAATTTCTACACATTTAAAGTACAAAACTAAAATTCTTTCAATAACTTGTCATCATAATACACTGCTCTCCTAATTTTACCTTTCGTTCTGACAAGAAATTTTGCAATGTTACATTTGTTCGGATCAAATTTTTACACATTTAAAGTACAAAACTAAAATTCTTTCAATAACTTGTCATCATAATACACTGCTCTCCTAATTTTACCTTTCGTTCTGACAAGAAATTTTGCAATGTTACATTTGTACGGATCAAATTTCTACACATTTAAAGTACAAAACTAAAATTCTTTCAATAACTTGTCATCATAATACACTGCTCTCCTAATTTTACCTTTCGTTCTGACAAGAAATTTTGCAATGTTACATTTGTACGGATCAAATTTCTACACATTTAAAGTACAAAACTAAAATTCTTTCAATAACTTGTCATCATAATACACTGCTCTCCTAATTTTACCTTTTGTTCTGACAAGAAATTTTGCAATGTTACATTTGTACGGATCAAATTTCTACACATTTAAAGTACAAAACTAAAATTCTTTCAATAACTTATCATATAATACACTGCTCTCCTAATTTTACCTTTCGTTCTGAAAAGAAATTTTGCAATGTTACATTTGTACGGATCAAATTTCTACACATTTAAAGTACAAAACTAAAATTCTTTCAATAACTTGTCATCATAATACACTGCTGTCCTAATTTTACCTTTCGTTCTGACAAGAAATTTTGCAATGTTACATTTGTACGGATCAAATTTCTACACATTTAAAGTACAAAACTAAATTTCTTTCAATAACTTATCATATAATACACTGCTCTCCTAATTTTACCTTTCGTTCTGACAAGAAATTTTGCAATGTTACATTTGTACGGATCAAATTTCTACACATTTAAAGTACAAAACTAAAATTCTTTCAATAACTTATCATATAATACACTGCTCTCCTAATTTTACCTTTCGTTCTGACAAGAAATTTTGCAATGTTACATTTGTACGGATCAAATTTCTACACATTTAAAGTACAAAACTAAAATTCTTTCAATAACTTATCATATAATACACTGCTCTCCTAATTTTACCTTTCGTTCTGACAAGACATTTTGCAATGTTACATTTGTACGGATCAAATTTCTACACATTTAAAGTACAAAACTAAAATTCTTTCAATAACTTGTCATCATAATACACTGCTCTCCTAATTTTACCTTTCGTTCTGACAAGAAATTTTGCAATGTTACATTTGTACGGATCAAATTTCTACACATTTAAAGTACAAAACTAAAATTCTTTCAATAACTTGTCATCATAATACACTGCTCTCCTAATTTTACCTTTCGTTCTGACAAGAAATTTTGCAATGTTACATTTGTACGGATCAAATTTCTACACATTTAAAGTACAAAACTAAAATTCTTTCAATAACTTGTCATCATAATACACTGCTCTCCTAATTTTACCTTTCGTTCTGACAAGAAATTTTACAATGTTACATTTGTACGGATCAAATTTCTACACATTTAAAGAACAAAACTAAAATTCTTTCAATAACTTGTCATCATAATACACTGCTCTCCAAATTTTACCTTTCGTTCTGACAAGAAATTTTGCAATGTTACATTTGTACGGATCAAATTTCTACACATTTAAAGTACAAAACTGAAATTATTTCAATAACTTGTCATCATAATACACTGCTCTCCTAATTTTACCTTTCGTTCTGACAAGAAATTTTGCAATGTTACATTTGTACGGATCAAATTTCTACACATTTAAAGTACAAAACTAAAATTCTTTCAATAACTTATCATATAATACACTGCTCTCCTAATTTTACCTTTCGTTCTGACAAGAAATTTTGCAATGTTACATTTGTACGGATCAAATTTCTACACATTTAAAGTACAAAACTAAAATTCTTTCAATAACTTATCGTATAATACACTGCTCTCCTAATTTTACCTTTCGTTCTGACAAGAAATTTTGCAATGTTACATTTGTACGGATCAAATTTCTACACATTTAAAGTACAAAACTAAAATTCTTTCAATAACTTGTCATCATAATACACTGCTCTCCTAATTTTACCTTTCGTTCTGACAAGAAATTTTGCAATGTTACATTTGTACGGATCAAATTTCTACACATTTAAAGTACAAAACTAAAATTCTTTCAATAACTTATCATATAATACACTGCTCTCCTAATTTTACCTTTCGTTCTGACAAGAAATTTTGCAATGTTACATTTGTACGGATCAAATTTCTACACATTTAAAGTACAAAACTAAAATTCTTTCAATAACTTATCGTATAATACACTGCTCTCCTAATTTTACCTTTCGTTCTGACAAGAAATTTTGCAATGTTACATTTGTACGGATCAAATTTCTACACATTTAAAGTACAAAACTAAAATTCTTTCAATAACTTGTCATCATAATACACTGCTCTCCTAATTTTACCTTTCGTTCTGACAAGAAATTTTGCAATGTTACATTTGTACGGATCAAATTTCTACACATTTAAAGTACAAAACTAAAATTCTTTCAATAACTTGTCATCATAATACACTGCTCTCCTAATTTTACCTTTCGTTCTGACAAGAAATTTTGCAATGTTACATTTGTACGGATCAAATTTCTACACATTTAAAGTACAAAACTAAAATTCTTTCAATAACTTATCGTATAATACACTGCTCTCCTAATTTTACCTTTCGTTCTGACAAGAAATTTTGCAATGTTACATTTGTACGGATCAAATTTCTACACATTTAAAGTACAAAACTAAAATTCTTTCAATAACTTGTCATCATAATACACTGCTCTCCTAATTTTACCTTTCGTTCTGACAAGAAATTTTGCAATGTTACATTTGTACGGATCAAATTTCTACACATTTAAAGTACAAAACTAAAATTCTTTCAATAACCTATCGTATAATACACTGCTCTCCTAATTTTACCTTTCGTTCTGACAAGACATTTTGCAATGTTACATTTGTACCGATCAAATTTCTACACATTTAAAGTACAAAACTAAAATTCTTTCAATAACTTGTCATCATAATACACTGCTCTCCTAATTTTACCTTTCGTTCTGCCAAGAAATTTTGCAATGTTACATTTGTACGGATCAAATTTCTACACATTTAAAGTACAAAACTAAAATTCTTTCAATAACTTGTCATCATAATACACTGCTCTCCTAATTTTACCTTTCGTTCTGCCAAGAAATTTTGCAATGTTACATTTGTACGGATCAAATTTCTACACATTTAAAGTACAAAACTAAAATTCTTTCAATAACTTGCCATCATAATACACTGCTCTCCTAATTTTACCTTTCGTTCTGCCAAGAAATTTTGCAATGTTACATTTGTACCGATCAAATTTCTACACATTTAAAGTACAAAACTAAAATTCTTTCAATAACTTGTCATCATAATACACTGCTCTCCTAATTTTACCTTTCGTTCTGACAAGAAATTTTGCAATGTTACATTTGTACGGATCAAATTTCTACACATTTAAAGTACAAAACTAAAATTCTTTCAATAACTTGTCATCATAATACACTGCTCTCCTAATTTTACCTTTCGTTCTGACAAGAAATTTTGCAATGTTACATTTGTACGGATCAAATTTCTACACATTTAAAGTACAAAACTAAAATTCTTTCAATAACTTATCATATAATACACTGCTCTCCTAATTTTACCTTTCGTTCTGACAAGAAATTTTGCAATGTTACATTTGTACGGATCAAATTTCTACACATTTAAAGTACAAAACTAAAATTCTTTCAATAACTTGTCATCATAATACACTGCTCTCCTAATTTTACCTTTCGTTCTGACAAGAAATTTTGCAATGTTACATTTGTACGGATCAAATTTCTACACATTTAAAGTACAAAACTAAAATTCTTTCAATAACTTGTCATCATAATACACTGCTCTCCTAATTTTACCCTTCGTTCTGACAAGAAATTTTGCAATGTTACATTTGTACGGATCAAATTTCTACACATTTAAAGTACAAAACTAAAATTCTTTCAATAACTTATCGTATAATACACTGCTCTCCTAATTTTACCTTTCGTTCTGACAAGAAATTTTGCAATGTTACATTTGTACGGATCAAATTTCTACACATTTAAAGTACAAAACTAAAATTCTTTCAATAACTTGTCATCATAATACACTGCTCTCCTAATTTTACCTTTCGTTCTGACAAGAAATTTTGCAATGTTACATTTGTACGGATCAAATTTCTACACATTTAAAGTACAAAACTAAAATTCTTTCAATAACCTATCGTATAATACACTGCTCTCCTAATTTTACCTTTCGTTCTGACAAGACATTTTGCAATGTTACATTTGTACCGATCAAATTTCTACACATTTAAAGTACAAAACTAAAATTCTTTCAATAACTTGTCATCATAATACACTGCTCTCCTAATTTTACCTTTCGTTCTGCCAAGAAATTTTGCAATGTTACATTTGTACGGATCAAATTTCTACACATTTAAAGTACAAAACTAAAATTCTTTCAATAACTTGTCATCATAATACACTGCTCTCCTAATTTTACCTTTCGTTCTGCCAAGAAATTTTGCAATGTTACATTTGTACGGATCAAATTTCTACACATTTAAAGTACAAAACTAAAATTCTTTCAATAACTTGCCATCATAATACACTGCTCTCCTAATTTTACCTTTCGTTCTGCCAAGAAATTTTGCAATGTTACATTTGTACCGATCAAATTTCTACACATTTAAAGTACAAAACTAAAATTCTTTCAATAACTTGTCATCATAATACACTGCTCTCCTAATTTTACCTTTCGTTCTGACAAGAAATTTTGCAATGTTACATTTGTACGGATCAAATTTCTACACATTTAAAGTACAAAACTAAAATTCTTTCAATAACTTGTCATCATAATACACTGCTCTCCTAATTTTACCTTTCGTTCTGACAAGAAATTTTGCAATGTTACATTTGTACGGATCAAATTTCTACACATTTAAAGTACAAAACTAAAATTCTTTCAATAACTTATCATATAATACACTGCTCTCCTAATTTTACCTTTCGTTCTGACAAGAAATTTTGCAATGTTACATTTGTACGGATCAAATTTCTACACATTTAAAGTACAAAACTAAAATTCTTTCAATAACTTGTCATCATAATACACTGCTCTCCTAATTTTACCTTTCGTTCTGACAAGAAATTTTGCAATGTTACATTTGTACGGATCAAATTTCTACACATTTAAAGTACAAAACTAAAATTCTTTCAATAACTTATCATATAATACACTGCCTCCTAATTTTACCTTTCGTTCTGACAAGAAATTTTGCAATGTTACATTTGTACGGATCAAATTTCTACACATTTAAAGTACAAAACTAAAATTCTTTCAATAACTTGTCATCATAATACACTGCTCTCCTAATTTTACCTTTCGTTCTGCCAAGAAATTTTGCAATGTTACATTTGTACGGATCAAATTTCTACACATTTAAAGTACAAAACTAAAATTCTTTCAATAACTTGTCATCATAATACACTGCTCTCCTAATTTTACCTTTCGTTCTGACAAGAAATTTTGCAATGTTACATTTGTACCGATCAAATTTCTACACATTTAAAGTACAAAACTAAAATTCTTTCAATAACTTGTCATCATAATACACTGCTCTCCTAATTTTACCTTTCGTCCTGACAAGAAATTTTGCAATGTTACATTTGTTCGGATCAAATTTTTACACATTTAAAGTACAAAACTAAAATTCTTTCAATAACTTGTCATCATAATACACTGCTCTCCTAATTTTACCTTTCGTTCTGACAAGAAATTTTGCAATGTTACATTTGTACCGATCAAATTTCTACACATTTAAAGTACAAAACTAAAATTCTTTCAATAACTTGTCATCATAATACACTGCTCTCCTAATTTTACCTTTCGTTCTGACAAGAAATTTTGCAATGTTACATTTGTACCGATCAAATTTCTACACATTTAAAGTACAAAACTAAAATTCTTTCAATAACTTGTCATCATAATACACTGCTCTCCTAATTTTACCTTTTGTTCTGACAAGAAATTTTGCAATGTTACATTTGTACGGATCAAATTTCTACACATTTAAAGTACAAAACTAAAATTCTTTCAATAACTTATCATATACACTGCTCTCCTAATTTTACCTTTCGTTCTGACAAGAAATTTTGCAATGTTACATTTGTACGGATCAAATTTCTACACATTTAAAGTACAAAACTAAAATTCTTTCAATAACTTGTCATCATAATACACTGCTCTCCTAATTTTACCTTTCGTTCTGACAAGAAATTTTGCAATGTTACATTTGTACGGATCAAATTTCTACACATTTAAAGTACAAAACTAAAATTCTTTCAATAACCTATCGTATAATACACTGCTCTCCTAATTTTACCTTTCGTTCTGACAAGACATTTTGCAATGTTACATTTGTACCGATCAAATTTCTACACATTTAAAGTACAAAACTAAAATTCTTTCAATAACTTGTCATCATAATACACTGCTCTCCTAATTTTACCTTTCGTTCTGCCAAGAAATTTTGCAAAGTTACATTTGTACGGATCAAATTTCTACACATTTAAAGTACAAAACTAAAATTCTTTCAATAACTTGTCATCATAATACACTGCTCTCCTAATTTTACCTTTCGTTCTGCCAAGAAATTTTGCAATGTTACATTTGTACGGATCAAATTTCTACACATTTAAAGTACAAAACTAAAATTCTTTCAATAACTTATCATATACACTGCTCTCCTAATTTTACCTTTCGTTCTGACAAGAAATTTTGCAATGTTACATTTGTACGGATCAAATTTCTACACATTTAAAGTACAAAACTAAAATTCTTTCAATAACTTGTCATCATAATACACTGCTCTCCTAATTTTACCTTTCGTTCTGACAAGAAATTTTGCAATGTTACATTTGTACGGATCAAATTTCTACACATTTAAAGTACAAAACTAAAATTCTTTCAATAACCTATCGTATAATACACTGCTCTCCTAATTTTACCTTTCGTTCTGACAAGACATTTTGCAATGTTACATTTGTACCGATCAAATTTCTACACATTTAAAGTACAAAACTAAAATTCTTTCAATAACTTGTCATCATAATACACTGCTCTCCTAATTTTACCTTTCGTTCTGCCAAGAAATTTTGCAATGTTACATTTGTACGGATCAAATTTCTACACATTTAAAGTACAAAACTAAAATTCTTTCAATAACTTGTCATCATAATACACTGCTCTCCTAATTTTACCTTTCGTTCTGCCAAGAAATTTTGCAATGTTACATTTGTACGGATCAAATTTCTACACATTTAAAGTACAAAACTAAAATTCTTTCAATAACTTATCATATAATACACTGCTCTCCTAATTTTACCTTTCGTTCTGACAAGAAATTTTGCAATGTTACATTTGTACGGATCAAATTTCTACACATTTAAAGTACAAAACTAAAATTCTTTCAATAACTTGTCGTCATAATACACTGCTCTCCTAATTTTACCTTTCGTTCTGCCAAGAAATTTTGCAATGTTACATTTGTACCGATCAAATTTCTACACATTTAAAGTACAAAACTAAAATTCTTTCAATAACTTGTCATCATAATACACTGCTCTCCTAATTTTACCTTTCGTTCTGACAAGAAATTTTGCAATGTTACATTTGTACGGATCAAATTTCTACACATTTAAAGTACAAAACTAAAATTCTTTCAATAACTTGTCATCATAATACACTGCTCTCCTAATTTTACCTTTCGTTCTGACAAGAAATTTTGCAATGTTACATTTGTACGGATCAAATTTCTACACATTTAAAGTACAAAACTAAAATTCTTTCAATAACTTATCGTATAATACACTGCTCTCCTAATTTTACCTTTCGTTCTGACAAGACATTTTGCAATGTTACATTTGTACCGATCAAATTTCTACACATTTAAAGTACAAAACTAAAATTCTTTCAATAACTTGTCATCATAATACACTGCTCTCCTAATTTTACCTTTCGTTCTGACAAGAAATTTTGCAATGTTACATTTGTACGGATCAAATTTCTACACATTTAAAGTACAAAACTAAAATTCTTTCAATAACTTGTCATCATAATACACTGCTCTCCTAATTTTACCTTTCGTTCTGACAAGAAATTTTGCAATGTTACATTTGTACGGATCAAATTTCTACTCATTTAAAGTACAAAACTAAAATTCTTTCAATAACTTGTCATCATAATACACTGCTCTCCTAATTTTACCTTTCGTTCTGACAAGAAATTTTGCAATGTTACATTTGTACGGATCAAATTTCTACACATTTAAAGTACAAAACTAAAATTCTTTCAATAACTTATCGTATAATACACTGCTCTCCTAATTTTACCTTTCGTTCTGCCAAGAAATTTTACAATGTTACATCTGTACGGATGAAATTTCTACACATTTAAGGAACAAAACTAAAATTCTTTCAATAATTTATTAACATAATGCACAGCTCTCTTAATTTTGCCTTTCGTTCTGCAAAGACATTTTACAATGTTATATTTGTACTGATCCAATTTCTACACATTTATGGAACAAAACTAAAATTCTCTCAATAATTTATTATCATAATACACTGCTCTCTTAATTTTACCTTTCGTTCTGCAAATACATTTTACAAAGTTACATTTGTTCGGATCAAATTTGTACTCATTTAAAGTACAAAACTAAAATTCTTTCAATAATTTATTATCATATGGCACTACTTTCTTAATTTGACATAGTGTATTTGGGAATTAAATCAATGACTTACCCAAAACGCGCTATGAAATGTTTCATATAAAACAATTTTTATCTCTAGTAGCAAGGGAAAGCTAGCAAAATTGTATTAATCTTTCTTGTAAGAAATACGTCAAAGAATAACCCACTGAAAGTAATGTCATTAATCCTACTTACGGTTCAGTATATATGTTAAATAATATTTCATTTGCATTTCAGTCAAGAAAGGAAAACGTTTCTTAAATTTTCGGACATACGCTATGAGGTTATATTATATTTACCACTAAATATAAGGCACTTCATATTAAAAATAAAATATGTCCATGTTCCCCATTTTATTTATACTATGTATATCTGCTTCCTCTGCAAGTTGCATCTACTGTTTTCTCTCTCGAGCCTGTTGACATGGAAACGAATCGATTATTCCGATTACAGTGTTTTGTCAAACACTTTCTCCAAGTAAGGCAATCCATCTGTCTGATTCTCACAAGAGAGCATTTTAAATCACATTACAAATGCATATAATGGAATCGGGAAGTGGAAATCTCTCGTGGGAGGATATTGAACAGTGAGGAACAGTTGTAATGCCACTAAAACTGTGTTCTCGAGCGAAATTGATCCCTGAATCCCACAGTAAGAGATTAATGATCCGAAAAAATCGCATACTCGGTTCGGTTGTATGCATTTTACTGATAGGATTCCTCATTCTAATGCTATTAAAAGCTTCTAAACGAGTATCAGATTGTTCGTTAAGCATTATTACAAAATAACAGGTCACATAGATGATATTTTATTTTTCACTAGCCGTACCCGTGCGCTCCGCTGCACCCGTTAGAAATAAATATAAAGTAATTACATAATTAAAATAGGACGTTTGATCAAGCGAACATTCGTGTTTGATAGAAGGATAAATCGTTTAATACGTTACTTAATTTAAATTGTATTTAAAATATTAAAATTCGAAAATTAACAGAAAAATTTTGGCTACAGATTTATTATTATGTTTATATTATATTATATTATATTATATTATATTATATTATATTATATTATATTTTATTATATTATATTATATTATATTATATTATATTATATTATATTATATTATATTATATTACATCATATCATATCATATCATATTATATTATATTATATTATGTAAAAAGTGTGTTGATAACGGATGTACTCGAATTAGAAAGTTTTTAATTTGTTGTGGGAGCTCTTGAATCTCAGGAGGAACAGCTTTTACAACAGCGTAACATAATCTGCTTGGCTCATTATCCAATTTTTTTTGCATTGCATTTATTGCATATATATTTTATGTATTTTAACACGATTGAATTGAGCATAGTTAAAATTTCAATTATAAAATAATGGATTGCTAAGCTAACGTACTATTACTGCATACTAAATCAATACACTCTCGTTGTTCGTTAATTCTCTGAGATAAAAATGAATATGTTCATAAACATTATTTTAAGAAATACAGGAAATGAATATACAGAATAACCTATCAAGTTTTGTGTGCATAAGAAGCCATTTTAATCTTACCTGTCCTCAGTTCACTCACAAGTTACTGTAATAACATTATAGCATTATGTCCATCCAGAGAAACTACACTTTCCAATGATGAAATAATAATTAATTATACAAATCGGTTAATTTAGCTTCCTATATTACTTCATACAAACACAGAAACATTGTCTGTAGCCTATGTTTCATAGCTTTCGATTGTTGTGTCCAAGGCCCCTTATAGACGAAGTCATTTGTTTTTTATTTCAATACACCGCCTTAGATGGCAGTTATTTTAATTTTAAAACTCATTTATCTCATTAAATATCAGTGCTATCAAAATTTTTCAGGGAATAAAACTTATCAGAAATCATTTTTAAAGAAACTTTTGTTATGTAACATTTTTCACAAAAATCAATAATAGCGAGATATTTCGATTTATTTAATTCAGGCCCCCTTATAACCCCCCTTTTAAATAACGTATTTTGAATGCCATATAGCCTAAAATCTAAGTTACAACGAACTTAATTTATATTCCAATTTTCATCGAAATCCGTTCAGCCATTATCGCGTGAAAAGGTAACAAACATACAGACAGACAGACAAACAAAAATTTCTAAAAAGCGATTTTCGGTTTCAGGATGGTTAATTATACATGTTAACAACAATTACTTTTAGAAAATCGAAAATTACCAGAAAAATTTCGGCTACACATTTATTATTAGTATAGATTATACTTTTACGTTTGTTGCAACAATTGAAATGTTTAGTTTGTTACCAGTTATTTTTAATATAGCCGATTAAAATTAACTTTAACTCTTAAATTGGCAAAACTTCATTTCCCACACTTTAGTTTATTAAACCGTATCGGACTGTAAAGAAAACAACTATCGCAATATCCGTATTTGATATGTTGTACAATATTATAGTATTGTGAAATTCTGGTTAAATTTAATTTCCCTACCAATTTTTTTTCCATTCTATTAGAATTATAGCATACTAGTGGCTTGTGCAGCAAATGCTGCAAACTAAGTTCATTAGACGTTCAAATAAACATTTTTCAGATTTATTTTCAGTGAAGAATACCAGACATTCTGAAAGTTATTTATTTCCATAATAATGAAAGATACTCCCTCCTCTCGAGCCAATACTGAAGAGAACCACGCATATAAATATTTACACCACACCGCCATTAAATATATGAAAAAGACCCAACCCCACTTGATTAATAACTATAAAAATATTTTATTTTTAATAATATTATTATCTTACGCAAGTTTTATAGCTTTCAGTAACATATACTATATATACTATATAGCCGCCACTCAGTAAAATATAGAAATCAAAATCTAATTTAAGTTATTCTCTACTTCTACTTATATAATCCCAAAACGTTTCACTTTCATATCATCAGTATAGCATTAATATGTATAATTAATGAAAAATAGTCACATCATGGCATTAACTACAATATTTCATTTATAATGGTAATAATGTCATCAAACCACCTCAAGTTTTGTAGTTTTTAATATCCAATACACAGCTGTACCCAGAAAATAACACACCACAGAATCGAACCTGTAAATTATTTTTAGTAAGTTAAGTTTTTAATAACCAATTGAATTTGAGCTCTAAATATGTCAGCATTCTTGCAGATCATGGCCTTCGTGTAATATTGTTTACTGTAGTGTGTGTTTTGTTTTATTTTGAAATGCAATTAGCTAGTTCTCAAAACTGACGATAGATGGATTTTGGAAAATAGGAAAATTATTTTGAAAACTTTACATTTCACTGAAAACTACTATTTTTTTTTCGAAAAAACTTTGGGTTCTAAGCTTCAAAATGAGGGGTCATTTATTAAAATCCGTATTTCCGTAATTATTTTCACAAATTCACTTTAATTAGCTATTGGATATTCATTCATTCTTATGTTTATGCCCAAGGGCACGTCTTTCACTGCAAAGCAAGCAAATACATCCACCTCCGTGAGAGAGAGAGAGAGAGAGAGAGAGAAACTCATCCGGCCTTAATTAAGGATGACCACGAGGATCCGGAAATGAATAGCAAACAAATACAATTAATTAAATATGAATATTGTTATAAAAATAAAGTGCAATAATTAAGCACCATCGATTATCAATTGTAAAATAAAATCTTAGAAGATGACTAAATTATACTGATAAAAAAAGATTTTATTTAAAATTAGCCTATCCTTAATTAAGGCCTTCTAAGTGGTATAAATGAAATTGTATAATCTGCAGGGAATCTTTGAGAATTTGCGAGGTGCTTTTTGAATTTCAAAAGATGATATTGATAATTGTTTTAAAAAAATGATATGTAAATTTTGGTAAAGAACTCCGAGCACCAAAAAATAAACCTGTCACTGACCAATTGAAGAGAGGAATGTTATACTTGGCACTGAGGTAGGGAATACAAGGTTCATAAATGGCCCTCTTTTTCTGATCAACCTGATCAGCTTGGTTGAGATCTTTCTCCATGCGTATGGTTGGATCTATGATAATAGCCTTTTGTTGTTGCCTGTTTATTGCTATTATATCCGCTCTTCTGTGGGAGTCGTCTTCAGAAATACAGTGGACCTCTTCATGAACTTCCCAACCCTTGTTCCGAAGAAGACAGGCGATAGCTCCACGGATTCTATGATGCCTGTTACGCAATAACTCTCCTTTCCGACAAAAGCCCAACACGTGGCCAAGAGTTTCTGTCTCGTTACTTGGTGCGGTGGTCGGATAGGAGAGGACAGAACGTTCTTCTTCCCCAAAGTTTGTAGTGTTAACTTATGAGTAGACTTCGTGGAATCATAAGGTTTACTACGCTCGCGGTATAGACTGTATGAGAAGGGGACGTGCAACGGATTGTGTATGCCTCTGATGTAAACACTGAGCAGTATACTGCGGTTACAATAAAACCTGTATCCTGCATTCAAGAAATATAATGAATGATCATTGAAGTAGGAAATGTCTAAACATGTAAATACACAATTATTTTGTAGTGAGATATATTAACTCTTAAAATTTAATGTAATATACTCACATCATCCTTGAATATGTGCATTGCAGTGTAGAGTTACGTACATTTTGAGCGACTGCAAAGTAACCTCCTCCGATGGTCACTTAAACAGTTTTTATATTGGGAAAATGTACGTTCAACATCACACGATGTAATAGGTGCATATTTGAAGAACGGAAAGTCACTACTTATTAGCACACCAACTTCACACGTCTTGTCGTGACGTGATAGTACATCATTTATAGTACGATGTTGTGAATAGGCAGAATTTTTAGCAGTAATGTTTCTCAACTTACATTTCACTTTTTCTGAAATTAGTGATATTTTGAATAACGATTTGTGATACTTTATCCACGATATTAAGGGCTTTTGAGAGTTGTAGTTTAGACGATTCTAACAGGGGTGATGCTTTTGGACACGATTTTAAAATTGGAATCAATGAACAGAATATCTTCCAATAGCCGTTCAGAAGGCAATGATTTTACAGCTGCAACAGCGGAACTGTCTGTGCTATCCAATGCATCAGTTCCCTCCATTATTTTGCCGTAATATTCTGAATAATAATTAACAGCATCCAATCACGTTTTCCAACGGGTCAAGACTGGCTGCGGGGGTAAGGGTATTCCAGAGGCAATTATTTGGAACAGCAACAATCTCATTGTAGTATGTTTGATTGAATTCTTGTCTGCACTGAACAAATATTAAGCTTTGATTATTCCGACCACAATAATGCAAAAACAAGTGCTTACATAGGTATACATTAGCTGTAGCTGCTCTATCTATTTGGACCGCTCACAACTCTTAACATGAACTGCTTATACTACGAGACCGGGCGGTCGCTCACCTTCTCTATACTACCGTACATCGGCAACCTGATTGCACGCTGCGTGTGGAAATTCAACGAAGTCTACTTATGAGTAATCTTCAGGGTGTAGATGTTTTAGGACTGATTGTCTTATTAATAGACTAGCCGTACCCGTGCGCTCCGCTGCACCCGTTAGAAATAAATATAAAGTAATTACATAATTAAAATAGGACGTTTGTTCCAGGGAACATTCGTGTTTGATAAAAGGATAAATCGTTTAATATGTTACTTAATTTAAATTGCATCCAAATAAATAAAATGCGATCATTTTGGTCCAGAGACACTCATTGGTGCAATTACAATTCCTTTAACATGTTTCTTAATTTTTATTACATGCAACCATACAGTAGTTTAATGAAGATTGACATCATTTAGATTTAATGTGTATATTTTATTTTACTTGTTATAGGTTTCTATTGAATTATAGTAACAACTTAATTTTAACCCTTGTTTTCTACGTATTCATTAAAAGGCGCTTGGCCCACTATGGTTGTGAACCCTTCAAATAACTTAAATTATATTATATAATATTACATATTATGTTATATTATATTATATTATATTATATTATATTATATTATATTATATTATATTATATTATATTATATTATATTATATTATATTATATTATATTATATTATATTATATTATATTATATTATATTATATTTTATCAGAAGTTACTGTAATAACATTATAGCATTATGTCCATCTAGAAAACCTACACTTTCCAATGGTGAAATAATAATCAATTATACAAATCGGTTAATTTAGCTTCCGATATTACTTCATACAAACACAGAAACATTCTCTGTAGGCTATCTTTCATAGCTTTCGATTGTTGCTGTCCAAGGCCCCTTACAGACGAAGTCATTTGTTTTTTAATTCATTACACGGCCTTAGATGGCAGTTATTTTAATTTTAAAACTCATTTATCTCATTAAATATCAGTCGTATCAAACTTTTTCATGGAATAAAAGTTATCGCAAATTATTTTTAAAGAAACTTTTGTTATGTAACATTTTTCACAAAAATCCATAATAAGCGAGATATTTCGATTTATTTAATTCAGGCCCCCTCATAACCCTCCTTTTAAATAATGTATTTTGAATGCCATATAGCCTAAAATCTAAGTTACAACGAACTTAATTTATATTCCAATTTTCATCGAAATCCGTTCAGCCATTATCGCGTGAAAAGGTAACAAACATACAGACAGACAGACAGACAGACAGACATACAAACAAAAATTTCAAAAAAGCTATTTTCGGTTTCAGGGTGGTTAATTATATATGTTAGGACCAATTATTTTTGGGAAATCGAAAATTACCAGAAAAATTTCGGCTACAGATTTATTATTAGTATAGATTGTATACAAATATTGTGATTTCCACCATGCGAGTATTACTAAAATTTGTACCCAAAGAGACTATTCTGCTTTGAACAAATTTATAAGCATCTCTGGTAAGGCGATTACGAAAGAGCACTTTAATTCACTCATCGGCGTGTCGATCCATATAGGCTACATTTCAATTTTGAAAACAGCTTCTAAAACCGTTACCAGAGTTAAACTCGCACGCGAGAAGTTTCTTTTTCAGACTTTGGCTCTCGACTCCATCGGAATAATAAGACAGAAAAAAAAAAAAGAGAAACTTTTCGCATCAATAACATAAACGCAAAGTGGATTGAAAAGTAAGCGTGAAGAAACGGGACTCTGAGGTGACAAAAGAAGATGTATTACGGATTGGAAGTGGAGGCTGTTGAATGGAAAGGAGCGGGGCTGAAGGAAACCAATTAACATGCTACGTTCAGACTGTATTGTCAGGTCGAGAATAAATTTTTCAACCGGACGGAGTTTGTTGATAAGGGAGCCAAGGGCTATAACTCAATTCTCGTGACGGAAAAGAGACGCTGGAAACTTCACAAAGTGCAGAGAAAAGTATAATTTGTATTGCCAACTTGATATCTCACACTGTTCGCAGTGGATGTTTGTTGTGCGAAAAATGGGAGGAGGGAGGAATCAATTGCAAATAGTGTTGTAAAAGACTCAGCACTTTTTAAGTATCTGACTTGTTGTTATGATTGTCATAAAATAACTCAATGGTGTTTGGGTAAAGGGAGATAACTTATAAATTTGAGTTTGGAATAAATGAAAATTAAACTTCGGAACCTTATTGCAAATAATTTGTACACAATAAAACACATCAAATGCTAGTATTATTATTTTTTGCACACCCACTTATTTAACTTGTGTATTCATCCCGGAGAGAGAACTCAGTTTGCTTAACCCCCTTTACCGGAACACATCGAACTTATCTCATATGTAGGTCACATAATAATGATCAAATAAATAGTAATAATAATTACTATTTAATACGAGAAAAATTCGTACCGGCAGGAGCGCATATTTAAATGGCTTTGTGGTCATATTCAACATCAGTTTGTGAAAACTGCTAACAGTTAATAGATGCATGTATTTATTTACACTGCAAGTGGGCAAGCACCCGGTGGCAGTGGTATATACAATATAAACAATACACAATAAAATGATAAGCAATACACAATAAAATTTAACCAATACACAATACAATTTTATAACACATATACAATTTTATACACAATACAATAAGAATACACAATACAATTTAACACAATAATAATAAAACATAAATAAAATACCTAATTTTACAATACAACCTACATAATTATGTATAGGTCCTACATAAGTCTCAATAGTCTTTCACTTTACTCTCATCTCATTCCCTGTAGTGGCACTATGACGCATTTCACTGACACTTTAGCACACATTTCACTGACACTATAGAACACATTTCATTGACGCTATAAATTATCACTGATCGGAACTGTTCACTGCACTGCAAAACCATAACTTCACTGACTCACCTCGCTTCACTGATACAACAGTTCAAATAAGTCAAATAATTACACCCTTATGCATACTTATAAACAGAACTACATTTAAGCTAAACATTTCTAGTCTAAGGCCCTCTTACACGCTATTTTTAAATAATTTACAATTCAAACCAAGGAAGTAACTCGTCAGGCTAAATAAATACATGTCACCTTAAAAAATTAAATGTGGAATGTCGCCTTAGTTTTAATTTGCACTTTATACACAACTTTTAAAGTTATTCTTGAATCTCCTTAAGGAAGGACAGCCCTCAAAGACCGCTGCAGGTAGGTCATTCCAATCATTTATAGTTCTATTTAAAAATGAGAATTTACCTACATCCGTTTTCTGTTTCCTACATTTGATTTTAAAATCATGATCGTTCCTACCATAGTACGTTGGCTTTTCTAACCGAGCCGTTATGTCTACTCTTGCTTTCTGACCTAGATGTGCTCTATAAATGATGTTATTCTAGTTTTCCTACGTCTGTTTTCCAAAGTTTCCCATTTAAGTTCTTTTATCATTATATTCATTATATATGAGGTCTCGCCTACCTCATTGAATATTACACGACTACTATGAAGTAGCCAATGTGTATTAAATAGTAATAATACATATTGGCTACTTCATAGTAGCCGTGTAGTATTCAATGAGGTGGGCGAGACCTCATACAAAATGAATATGTGAAGTAGTAATAATAGTAGTAGTAATAATAATAATAATAATAATAATAATAATAATAATAATAATAGAATCGTAAACCAAAAAATAACCCAACTGATTATTGACTAAATTGGGAATATAGCATATTTACTAAATACCTATTGGAAATGCATAATGCAATTAACAAAACTTACTAGGAATTCGTACATCCTAACAAAATACGAGTACCTGCATCTTCTTCTTCTTCTTCATCATTATTGTTATCGTCATATTCATCTTCGTTCTAGTTATCCTTATCATTTTCATCTTCTCTGTTATTATCCCTATAATCTTGATCTCTGTCATATTCATCGCCATCTTTTCTTCCTCTTCGTCATCATCATCATCATCGTCTTCATTATCATAGTTCTCTTCACCTCCATGTTCATCATCGTTTTCGTCATCATCATCGTTATATTATATCCATTGTCTTCGTCATCTTCATCATCATTATCTTCATATCCATTATCATCGGCATCTTCATCTTCATTGTTTTCGTCGTCTTCATCTTCATAGTCGTTTTCATGTTCATTATCTTTATCTTTGTCCTCGTTATCTTCATTATCTTCTACGCCATCTTCATCGTCATCATCATCGTCGTCTTCATCATCAGTTATCTTCACTTCCATCATCGTCCTCTTCATCTTCATTGTCATCATTTTCTTCATCGTCTTAATTATCAACACTTTTCAACAATCGAACGCACCCACACAACAGGCAGCGAAGTTCGAAATGGCACCGAGATCTAGTAGTCTCTGAGGATGGTGTGAAGAAGCACCGAAACAGCTGTAAGCCACACATGCTTACTGTCAGTGACACAGTTCATCTGCCCTGGAAGGAATGCGGAGTTTTTTTTTATCTTGGGGATTTAATTGAAGTGAATTTTAATGGCAGGCAGAGTAACTATCTCATGCCCCCATGTTTTAGATTGCTACCAGTGCACTTCATTAGAACCAGGTACCCAGCTTCGAAGCCGTTAGTCCTGTGAACTTACAATATATTTATTTTCCCCTATTATCATAATACAGGGTTGTTATCTAAGAAATTAGCAAGTTCTTTGTGATAGTAGAAGAGAAAGAGTGGGGGAGGGATAGTGGTCCGTAGCCCATTTCTTTTAGGGCTTATCCCGACATTTGTCTTATTGCTCAAGGGAAACCACGGAAAAACCTAGAGCAGGATGAGATGTCGTGCTGACGACAAGCCAATTGGCTATAGTGTGGTCGGAATATGTTCAGGTGGGAGGTTTTGGTTTAATCATTATTCAAAGTACAAATACATTAAAGGTACATAAAAAAGTGTTTACAATAAGAACAATGCATCTATGCTGCCAATAACTTGATGATCCTGAAACAGAGGAATAACATTATTAGTGCATTAATAGCCTTCTCTGTGTGTAGAGTCAAGTGGTTATTTAGTGTTCAAGTTGGTATTCGTCTTGTACGTTGTCGTTCCAAGCTAGAGGGTGGAGTACGCTCTTAGGTCTTTTATGTTTGTCTAATGCAGGGTTGTAATTTCCTAGTGAAGAAATTAGAGGGTTTGTGCTGCTGTACGACTTGGTGTACGTGCAGAAGGCTTGATTTGAAATAAATTCTTGAATTGTCGGAATTTCTGGTTCTTCATGAATCAATCTAACAGGAGTTACTGTAGGAAGTCCTGTGATGAATCTCAAAATTTTGTTTTGGCAAACTTGTAATTTTTAACGGACTGTAATAGGTGCATGTCCCCAAGCAGGACAAGCATATACTGGGTGTTCAGTTCAAAATGTGTCTTGGCTCGCTGTATGCCTTCATGTGGCTAGCTGATGAGCCTAGAGAATTCAATCTTCCTACACTTCCGCAGCTCAGGTGTATAATCTAAGAGGCAGAGAAGTTGGCTAGCAAGTACGGCGTTCATTCTGAAGAGTACGTGCCGATACGTACGGTAACGCCACGTCGGGATATGGGGAGAGGGTTAAGACGATTACTTACGTATTTGTTTACATTAACTTCGACGGTCAACATGGACACGGAGCATTTGATTTGTGTTGTGGAATGTTACCGTACGCAACCGATGATAACAAATACCCTGCGTACGACTTGCCGGCGCAAAACACAGTTCGAAAGAGGTTATGGTAGCACACAGACCGTACAGACCGCCATCTGTTGCTACGACGTTCAAGTTATACCGTACACGTTCTCAAGTTCAGATTGAAGAACGCCTTAAATAATAGGCAACTTCTCTAACATTTAAGCTGAAACTCGCTTCAAATCGGTGACCCAACAACAGTGACGTCATGACACACTTTGAAATGAACACCCAGTAGTATTACTGACCTAATTAATGTTTTATACAAAGTTAGAGCTGTGTGTATGTTTAGATGTCTGCTTTTATTTAATATTGGATAAAGCTCCACCATTCTAGAATTGGCAAGTCTGAGTTTTTTTAGTACATGTTCGGAGAAAGTGAGTCGTCTGTCTAGTGTTACTCCGAGATATTTTACTGAAGTTTTCCACTCGATTTGTGATCCATTTATGGCTAATTTTGTATGATTTATTCCCGGTCTATTGAATTTATTCCTTCTGCAAAATAAAATTGCTTGTGTTTTGGAGATATTTAATTTAATTCTCCATCTGAGGAGCCATGGTTCAATGTCACGTAGGTGACCTTGTAGCCTATTAATGGCAACAGTTGGCTTCCATGATGCAGTGAGAAATGCCGAATCGTCCGCGTATAGCGGAAGAATGCTATTGTTGAAATTTTGTCGATAGCTCAGTGCGGGGTTGGGATAGCAGTTTCGCACTATATAGCAGTGGATGGAGAGAAAGTTAGAAATACAATGTAACATGCATTATAAAACCATTGATTTACCAATTCCGCGCCACGTTACTATGGAGTACACTACATATGAAAGTTATATTGCTACGTCTTAACTTTGAATATACAGACGTGGACAAATTATTAACAAAATTTACGATTTTTATGATAATTATGTTTACAAAATTTGACTTTTCAATTTAGACTACAGTTGACAATTTTGCATATTTCTATCGTACAGTAGATTGAAATAGGCCTATGCAAAAATGTCTACTGTATTCTAAATTGAAGGGTCAAATTTTGAAAAAAATATATATAATGAAAATATTCAATGTTGCTAATAATTTGTAAATGTGCAAAAATGTCAACTGCACTCTAAATTGAAGAATGAAATTTTGTAAAAATATATAATAAAAATCTTCAATTTTGCTAATAACTTGCAAATATACAAAAATGTCAGTGCACTATAAATTGAAGAGTCAAATTTATTAAAAATATATTATAAAAATCTTCAGTTTCGCTAATAATTTGGAAATATCCGAAATATCAACTGTAGTCCAATTTGAAGAGTCAAATTTTGAAAATATACAATACAAATCTTCATTTTTTTAATGTGTAAATAAGCAAAAATGTCAACTGTATTCTGAATTGAAGAGTCATATTTTGTAAACATATATAATAAAAATCTTCAATTTTGCTAATAATTTGTCCACGTCTGTATATTTACACCAGCAATTCTATTAAGTAAACGTTCACCTTCGTCTTCCAAGTACAAATGAAGAGAGAGAAATGTTTTTTTTTTTTTTTTTTTTTTTGGAGAAAATAGAAAAGGGATTAAGCAGAGGGTATTCACATCAAAAGTACCGTTAGCCAGCCGCTTGCTCCAAAGTTAGCCTCACACCCCTCTACACAACACCCCTAACTTCCCCAAGGTTCAGGGCAGATGAGCTGTGTCATCGACAGTACACAATTAACACGAGTAAGATCGCCATTTAATCAATTATTTATATTCAAGTGTTAAAAGTAGTGTACTAAAGATTCAACATGAACATGTATTTGTGTTTGAATTAACATGCTAACGATCTTGGAGGCCTGTACTCGTGTTGAATTCTGTGTGAATAGAGCCCCCAAAAATTTACGACGAGGTTTTCCGTCCGCCTGATTTGAGCGGATGCATCCACTCCATGATTACGGTGAGTGGGCCTCCTTTTATGATTCTTTCTAGTACGTAATCCCTGGCCCATGCTTTTATTTGGAGAAGGAGTTTCTTCTTCGCGAGATGGCTACAAAAGTTCTCCAACTACATTGAATATCCACTCCAATTGCAGTCGTTACGCCGCTACTAGTTAAGTAGAGTGGCTGTTCTGTTTATTGCACCGTGCGCATATCCATCGCGGAACAAATGCAGTTCCGCCATATTTCGTGTGGGAGGAGGTCTTCAACTGGAGCAGAACTGTGCGGAACTGTAATATGTCATTTATTCCGTATAGGCTAATTATGACGATCCTCTGTATAAGGTGAAAATAAATACGTTAGCGATCATTTTTATGGTATAATTTCTAGATATGTGAGCCTTATATCAAAATCTGTCTTCGACATTTCCGAATTACTTACAGCTGAATCGGAACTAACCTGGTTGAGGTTTTTTCCGAGGTTTTCCCTCAACCCAATATGAGCAAATGCTGGGTAACTTTCGGTGCTGGACCCCGGACTCATTTCACCGACATTATCACCTTCATCTCATTCAGACGCTAAATAACCTAAGATGTTGATAAAGCGTCGTAAAAAACCTACTAAAAATTTTTTTATCAAGTTGGGCGAAACTCCCGTAGCTTCCTTGTTGATGTGACAACATTATATTTCAACTTAAATTCTTTTTTTCTCTTTTTCAAGGGATTAGGTACATCTTACAGCAGTAAAATTGTGGAAATATTCAACGTTTTTTCCTCCATTACTGTACCTTGTACAATAATGAAAATTGGTATTTGTAAAACATTGTCCATCTGCTATATGAAAAAATATTTTTACGATATAAAAACAATTATTTACTTTTTTTTTTTCAAAATTCAGTTCACTGTGCAGTGATGAAGCATTTCCCACATAACTAAAAAACTATCCAACATTCTGTGATGAAATTTTTTGTGTATTTATGTATGTTATATCTACAATATGATGCAAGATCACTTCTCTACATTTGATAGATTGTCTGATAAAAAATTAATTAATTTAAAAAAATGGTCAAATATCAGTATTTTCTTCTAACACAAAAAAAAAAATATTTATTAAGGAATGTAGTTGAAAGAGCATGATATTGTAAACATGAGTTTCAGCAATAAAATAAAAGAGAGAGTTTTTCTATTTTTAACTTTAGATGGGAGTCAAAGCCAGAGAAATGTTTAGACAGAATTACTTTTAAAAGCGATTCCTATTCGACATCTGTACCGTACTAGTTTCCCAGTTACTGGGAGTAGCATATGCGCAGAGTAACAACTTAGGTCTGTTAGAACTGTGGATTCTCATAGAAAGGCCGGCTCTTTGGCGGGGCAAGTGGGGCGGTCACCCCAGGCCCCGCGCTTTGTGGGACTCGCTGCCGGAAAAAAAAAAATGCAATCTGTCGATTACGTTTTTGTTATAATGTTTAATGTGAGAAACTTAAAAATAAATAGCTAAGTGAATGTTGAGATAGCTTTTGTATACCTAACGAAATCAATTGTTGACTGTAATGTTTAATGAATGTGGATCAAATGTTACACTGTTTGTTGAAGGTTTAATTATACCAGAGTATCCAGCTGCATGGCTCTAAGTCGATTGTTATCCTTGATTCTATTATTATTATTATTATTATTATTATTATTATTATTATTATTATTATTATTATTTTAAACAAATACACCTAAAAGAGCGCGGAATTAAAATTTGTACTGTTGTAAATTCTCGTCTGCTTGTCGCCCTCACACTCAACTGGAGGGGTGTTGGGTTAGTTGGTTACTAGCATTCCGAGTGTTCAGATCGTTATGATACTACCGCTATTGCTAATACTGAAAACATTGTCCTTCTGACTGCCCTCATTATGGCATTGTCTAAGGTGTGAAATCATAGAGTAGTTCATAGTCAAAGACATGAAATAGCATACAATGTATGGAAATTCATGTCAGGAGAGGCTGTAAATGGAATATCAATTCCATTGAAAAGCGTGTGTGCAAGAGTACTGGCTGCCACTGGTATTTCAAAGCGAACCTTGGCAAGAATCAGGAAAGAAGGGAAAAATATTGAGGCAGGAACAGCAGATTCTTTCTCCAGTCCGGAAAAATCACAGCCGAAGAAGAAGGTTGTTGCAACTGTAGACAGTTTTGATGAGGAAGTCATAAGAAGACTCATCTATAATTTCTCCGCTACGCATAAGCAGAGGCCGACTCTGCAATCGCTTCTTCCAAAAATGGATATCAGTGTATGATTATGTGAAGAAAGTAGAGAACAATTACATTGAAAGTGAGCACGTGATGGACAGTATTTTTGAGAACATTTCCATAGACTTAGGGACATCTGATTCGAGCACAGATCAGTCGTCTGATTCGGACGGAGAATAAGAATATAAAGATGGAATAGCGGGCGTAATTCCATTAGGTACCTTCAGACTCTTGAGTAGGAAAGTGGTGATACTAAGGTAAGACGAATGTTTTTGGAAAGAGATGAAACGCATATGCCTGCCGCTCTGAGCCTGAGAACCGTAACCCAAACAACCCCCACTCCTCTACCCTGCTGACCGGCAATTTAAAACTTCGCGCATGTTGGTGCCATAACATCTCGTCTCAGCTCTACAAACGGCAAGGAAAGAACGAAAATGGCGGATGAGTATACCCAGTATCTATAAAGCCTTAGGAAGTCCATGACGAAATCAACAGCGAATCACAAGACGCACACGTTTAAATGTAGCCGACTTGCAACGTGATTGGCTGCCGGAAACTAGAGCGACGGGACTATAAATAACTACGAAGCGTTTCAATTGCAACATAATCTGAAATATTACAAAGTTATTCATCCCTGGGTAGCATCTCATAATCAGGATAAAATAATCAGACTAATATACTAGATTACAGCGGTGGCGAAAATGTAATCGTGCGCCGAGCCACTGTGTAACCTGCAAAGTGCATAGCACCTATGGAGGGAGGCGGACACCCGAAGGGGAAGTGAAGCAACTGTCTGACGTATTAACGGATTTTCATTTTCCTTACGTCAAGCACTGAAATATAATTTTATACAGTACAAGGCTACAAACTAATGTTTAGTACGTGTAACGAAGAAAGAAATGAACAATATCACAACCTAAAATTAACTGTCTTCAGAATGTCTCTGCGACAAAGTTTCAAAATCAGGAATTATGTCACTTACTACCAATCGTAGCTGATCACGAAGGTATTTGTCTGTCAGTCGTGATCTAAATTTGGTTTTTACTATTTTAATTGTTGAAAATAATTTTTCACAAACGTAAGTTGTAGCGAACATGGCTTCAACAGGGCAAGCGAAAGAACGAAGCTTCGGATATTTCTTTTTTGGCAAAGATTTGAAAGTTCAATATTTGTCAAGTCCTTACATCTAGCTTTCATTTGACATCACATCCATCCACTTCGGATGGGTCAAGGCTCATGTAGGAATAGAGGGCAATGAACTCGCGGATAAAACAGCAAAAGAGGCAGCAACAGAAGATGGTCTTGAAGTGGCATACAACAGGAAACCTAAGACCACAATTGTAACGGAAATAGAAGAAGAAGGGTTCAACGAATGGGAGAACGACTGGAAAAACTCACTTAAAGGAGCTATATGTAAGAAGTTCTTCCCGTCTGTACGTCAGAGGATGAAACAAAATATTACGCTGACAGCAGAAGTAACCGCCATGATCTCAGGCCATGGAAAAACCAAGGCATACCTGCACCGTTTCGGGATCAAAGACGACTCAGCGTGTTCATGCCTTCAAGATGCACAAACAGTAGATCACCTAATATACTCGTGTGTCAAGTTGAATAAACAAAGGGATATTCTGAAGCAGGGAATATATAGAAATCAAGATAGATGGACAGTGTCACATGAGAAACTATTGTTAAAACACTATAAGGGATTCAGAAACTTTGTTCAATCAATAGATTTCACATCACTGTAAATGTTGTAAATAGTGAAAAGAAACTACTCTACTTAAAATTAATATTAGTATTAGTATTCAGTAGTAGTAGTAGTAGTTAGATATTCTGTTAAAATAATTATAAGCAATTCACCACCTTTATTAAATCAATAGACTTCACGGCAGTGTATTATATTGTAAATAGTGAAAGCACTACTCCAGTTAAAATAGTATTAGTATTAATAATTTTAAATAATTCATAAACTGTATTCAGTCAGCTGACTTTACATCCTTGTAAATATTGTAATTAGTTTACTATTAGTTTTTGTTTTAAGTTCCGACAGAATGTAAAAACAGTGTAGCAACAAATGTGTGTAGTATTGCATTACTGCAATGGAGCATACTGAATGAAAAGGGGATTCATATAAAAAAAAAATCACATTGTAAATCATTGAGTTCAAATTGAAGAGCTAACCGCATAGATGATGATGATGATGATGATGATGATGATGATGATGATGATGATGGATTATATTTCGTCTACATAACTCCGTGACGGATTTTAAAGTCTGTGGGTGAAGAAAGTCTATATTGGAAAGTGAAATATTGCTGCCAGTTAACTGACAACTTCAGATTGACATCATAGGAAGTAGTTCTTATTTGAGAAGTTAACGGAATTCCCCGTAAAATGCAAGAATCTAATAAATGTGTAGCCAGAACTAAACTTGTTACAAGCAGCCAATTGGATCTTGTCCTGGATTTCGAAGTTAACGGAGCACTGCAGGCTTAACACCCGAGTAATGACATTCTAACACTTCAGTGTCAGAAGTTTCTCACTTCGCCGGAGTCTTCTGCTGCTTTGCTCTCTGCCTAACTCCAGGCGATATGACATTCAAATTACTGAAAGGTAAAGAACCAAAACGACTTTCGACAAATACATCCATACAAGACGGAAATGAAGCAACTACTCTACATAACTTAACTACTCTTTCTAAGTGCAGAGCTATTTAAAGATGATAAGGTGACAGTCGCAAAGGAGGCATGAAAAGGACACTGAGAATCACATTTAAAGAGGTACTCACGTTTCAAAGGAATTCTTGACAGATAATTACAAACTATTCTCTATTTTACGTTGTCGCTTGTTAATTCCCTTTAGAATTGCCACCTAGTAACATTCATGCCACCTACTGACCTGCAATTAACAATACGTTACTTAAACTGGGTAAAAAAGTTTGAGCTACTTTTTTGTTTCTCCTGATTTTTTGGTTTCATATCAATAAATCACACACGCTGAGTTCAGAAATATCAGTATTTTCAATGTACGAGTAGCATCAATAGTTATTTGGGAAATTAACTGTATATGTTTATATATTATTTCAATGTACCGAAGTACATATGATATTTCCATGCAGATATTCTGCGTCATCATACGATGGAAGAGTAATGGACGTAGTGCAAAGGGCGGCCACTAGAGGGAACCCAAGAGTTGGAACTCAATCAGAGACGATTCTGTTCGGCGTCGGGGTTGTATCCGGTGTGGCTTAGTGGATAAAGCATCAGCACGTAGAGCTGAAAACCCGGGTTCAAATCCCGGCGCCGGAGAGAATTTTTCTCCGTTCCATTACTCTTCCATTGTATATGTTTAAGTAATATCCATATTTATTAGGCCTACCAGAAAGAATAATGACTATATAATATAATGTTTACGATGGACAATTAGTACATTATGCAACGATCCTGTAATGATAGTAATTAAGAAGCGAGTATGGATGTTTATGAAACGAGCGCAAGCGAGCTTCTTAATTACCATTATAGGCGAGATTCATACGACTTTTTACGCTCGACCATATTTCTAACTTGAAATTATTCAGATGTAACTTATACATTTTATTTGTATCTGACAAGATCGGAAGTGACCTTGTTCTAGGTCGTGAATTGTGAAATGTGCGCAGACGCGAAAGTATTGATTTTTTCCGAGGAACAATAATGTCATTGACTTTGTGTAATCCCATTAAACTTGGTATGACCTTGATTATTGAAATCGACATTGAAAAACGAGATGACAAATTGAATTTATTTGAATATTATTTACAATTAACGCTAATTATTATAGTAACAGAACATAACCTTCTGCGACAGTATTGGATTTCCAGCCTCCGTGACTTTTCGCTAATTCTCTTTCGATTGCATATCCGAGAATAATCGATACCTGCGGTTTTATAACGGTACAAAGCTGACTTCTCATTGGCTGAACACCTGTAAGCTGAGTTATCATAGGCTGAAGACCTGTACTTTAATGAGTAGGTGTACTTTAATTACATGCATTAAAGGGCTGCTACCAGGTATATAATTACTACATTTCGGCATGGTCGAGCATAAACATATTTATGCAATAACAGTCTTGAATTAAGTATGTTAGAAATGCAGATGTGATCGTGCTTTCCTTTTGTGTTGCTGATTACTGTCCCTGACCAAACCCCACACATAGTCTCCAATCATGGCTGTATCCCGTAATATTGTGCGAAAGTTTGATGCCGCTTCCTATATTTTGTGATCCTGCTTCCGTCAAGCAAATTCCATACTTGTAGACCGGATGCTAGGAGCTCTGCTTTCGATTTTGGTAATTCAAGATCACGTAAGATCATCTAGTTCCTTCTGATTTCGAAAATAATGATTCTGGCTGGAACGGTCACTGTCACTAAAGTCCGAGTCACTTCCGGGGACGGGTATATGGCGATACAACTTCGTTTGAGTCAACGGCTGGTGGTTCAAAAACTGGTAAACCTTGACCATGCGGGATAGGAGCAATAGAAGATGAGATATCCGGATTCTGCAATCTCCCTCGTTGTTTTAAATTTTTCAAAGATGACATATCGACCATGCAAAAGTAGCAATTGTCATGGTGGTTGGTTCGTTCGCTCCAAACTCTGGGAACAGCGAAAGGCATACATTTCCGAGATCCTTCCAAAGTTATATTACAGGAACCACAGCACACATGTGGTGCCCATGAAATGTCTTGGTCTCGTATTGGTACTTCTAAGTAAGCGTTGTGAGCTGTATAATATTTGGTGCCAGGTCTTATGTTATGCTTCTTCTGTTTTGTACTGATGTAATATCCACAAACGTAACAGAAAGAGCCCGGTGAATTCCTGCAATCACCTCTAGAAGTCATGCTTCAACGTAGAACAAACATAATTAAGAATATCGTTATATTTCTAGAACCGTTATCATTTCAGAAAAAGTAATTACAGATTTGAAATCAGCGCAAAAATTGAATCAGAAACAATTAAAATATCGAGAGAAACATTTTCGTTGTTACCCAGTATTATTAATGTTGGTTTAACAAGCATTTTTCTAGTAATAAATAATAATTGATTGATATATTTTAAAAATAAAAATACTTTATTGCTAGAAAAAATATAGGCCTACATATTGCTTTATTTACATAATAATCACTCTAGCGTTAGTTGGGAGGCCGGAGGGAAAAAGACTTTTGGGGAGACCGAGACGTACATGGGAAGGTAATATTAAAATTAAATTGGGGGAGGTGGGATATGATGATAGAGACTGCTCAGGATAGGGACCGATGGCGGGCTTATGTGAGGGCGTCAATGAACCTCCGGGTTCCTTAAAAGCCATAAGTAAGTAAACAAGTAATATATTAAACGCAAATCAATAACTTGAACACATTACGTCTGCTGATTTGAGCAATGGATTGGTCGGGGATGTCAAGTAGGATAAATGCAGATTTATATTTGAGTGGGAAGAATTATTGAAGACATTGATGTATTCAACGCCAGTCAATGACTTGAACACATCACACCAATAGATTACGTCTAGTGGATTGGTCGTAGTGGTCCATTTGTCAGCTCTGAACGATTTTCTTACCTTTATTCTTTAAGAATATTTGAAACATTCATTGACGGATTGTGACTGTAGTACCGGAAATTGTCCAACAAACGACGAAGGGTTAACTACTGTTAGAAATGGCTTATGACGTCATAGAGCACTTGGTGTTAGCAATAACAATAATGCATTGTAATTTCGAAGGTATATGTTTTGTACAGTAGTGGCAAAAAAACCGGACCGACGGAATAATCAAAGTCCCCGAAATGAGCCACTGCGCATGCCACGCCCGCATTCACAAGATAGCGAGTAATCTATTGAAATTGTTGTAGTTTCGACTGCTGACGTAGCCCATTTCGAAAGCCATTAGAAAATAAGCTGGTAAAATTCATGTCCTGGGAATAATAAGTTAATTAAGTAGCAAAATATCGCTGCAATCGAAAAGTATTGGGAATAAATTTAAATAAGGACCAAAATAAAGTTTCCTTCCCAGGCAGGATTCGAACCACGAAAGCCTTAGTTACCAGTTCATCGTGCTCTGGAGTGAACAAGGCTCTGAAATCAGCTACAAGGGTCGGTCCGGTTTATTGCAAATTTTTAGTTATTTTGGCGCATATTGTTTAGTATCAAAGTGTAGCTACTTATTTTGAACACCCTGTACATTACAAATTATTGAAAGCATTCCACTTAATTTAGCTAATGGGATTTACTATATTCTCCTAATAAAATTAAACTTGTTATAGATGCAAATATTTACATTGAAATTTAATTTAAATTTCAGTTCAGTAGATTTAATTATTAGATAAAATCCATGTTTTTTTTTTTTTTTATAGAGAATGCAAATTTTCAGAGAAGTGTCAAATAGAAAAAGAACTATGAATGCAGCAAACTCAGTGCTTTCACTAAAGCTTAGACTGATCGTTTGTAAACATAATAACTCTACTGGGCGTAATTAACAGTTAAAAACAATGAACCAGTTTCCTTCTTGTTAGCAGCAGGGATCCACACACACTTTTCCCTCTCCTCTCTATGCGTCGCCTAAGAGACGTGATTCTTTTGTTTGTGTGGTTTGATTTACGACGTCGCCGCTTGGCGTGACGTGTGCACCTCCTAGCGGAACAACACCTAACTATACGAAAAATAAAAGAAGGGTGTAAGTTGTTATCACTGGAGAACTTTTAGGGCATTGTAAGTCACTGCCGGAATGAAAAATTGCTCGTTAGCCTGGCGATGTTTTCCAAATTACGTTGCCTTTCTGTAGTAATGATTAAAGTTTGACTATTCTTACATCGGCAAGATGATAAAATGTCAAATATTTGTAGAGAGTTGGAGGTCTTAGTACACTGTTGTATAAGAGTTCGGAACACTTGGAGATGCTGTCTTTTTGTTTGAATGGAACTGAGAAAGAAATAGGTGAAGTGTTTGAAATTTTTGTCCCATTTTGTGTAATGCCCTCTAATAGCGTGAATTCCTCACTCGTCTTGTTTAAGTTTTTACCTTACTTCATTTCAACGTACGTAATTTTTTGTACACTTCTATTCATAAAATTCAAAACTTCAAAATGTGGTTAAATCGTCTGAATGTTCAGAAATATTTGTAATAAAATTATATCAATGTAATTTTATTGTAACAATAAATTAGCAAAGCAATAAGCTAAAAATATTACATAATAAAGGGAAACTTTTCAAGAAAATGTATAATTAGGGGAGAGTCGGGTAGTATCGGACATCAGGTAATATCGAACAGTGAGTTTCTTTCATCTACCACACAATGATAATACCTGATTGACATGGTTACGTTTCTGTGATGTCGCATAGAGAAACGTAACCATGTCATTCAGGTACTACCATATGGTGGTAGATGAAAGAAACGCACTGTCCGATATTACCCGATGTCCGATACTACCCGACTCTCCCCTATGTGAGAAGAATATTGTATAACTAAGCAAAATCAATAAGCTAAAAGAAGTGTTTAATAACGGGGATAATTTTCAGGAAAATGTGTATAATTATATCATTAAAATTTAAAAACAGGGAATTTAATAAAGAAACTCACTTGGCTTTTATTGATTACGAAAAAGCCTTCGACCGTGTTGACAGAAATAAGCTCTTTCAAAGTTTGGCAGATGATTCAGTACCAAACGCAATTATAAGAACAATTTACGAATTATGTAACCACAATATTATCAAAATTACTATCGGATCAGAACATACCGAATGGAGACCGGTATACTGTGGAGTTCGTCAAGGATGCCCCCTCTCACCACTTTTATTCAATATATACATCAACTCCATCATCAGACATTGGCGACTAACAATTCATGGAAACATCCCGCTCTTCCGACATTGTACTCTAGATACATTATTATATGCAGACGATCAGGTTCTTTTTGCTACAAATGAAGACGAGCTGCAATACTCAATACATCACCTGAATATACTAGCACAAAATTTCAATATGAAAATTTCCCCAAACAAAACAAAAATTATGGCGTTCCAAGGTAAACAGCGAGTTAGGAGTAAAATTTGCATTGGAACCCATACGTTAGAACAGATAAACTCATTTAAATATTTACTGTCTTACTAATAAACCATGTATAGTTTTATACGAGACTTATGCAGAGTTGAGACAGAAAACGTTACTAATAAACCGTGAATAAGCTATGGACGCATAAACAGGCTGTAACTATACAATGGGAATTGCTTTGCAGTAGTTATATACACGAAACCCCTTGTTTAAGCGTTGTATATAGAGAAAAAATGGCCGCCCCTCTAACAGCTGTTCGTATCGACTGTCCTTTTATGATGATGGTTACCTTGCAGCCACAGAAGAACAAACCAAAGATCATAGAATTATTAGAATAAAATTGCTGTAGCTTGTACTCTTTGACCAAAATGTAGTATAGTAATCGATTAGAGCCAGTTGTACTATCGATATTTAACACGCCACACTACAGCGCTCTAACGGATGGAATAGAGAACCTCAGATATTATATTACCTTTCGTAACGAAGTAAGGACGAAACTATGACGTAGCTGTGTAACAGTTATAGTGTTATACACGACGTATGTAGTGATTATTAGTAAGGAATTTACACACGACTTATAAACGAGCTACTCATTGTATAAGTATAAGACAGTTAAACGTCTGTATACAGAGTTTTTATTAGTAAGACCGTTAGGTTATAATTTTACATATTTACCTATTACTGATATATCTGAAAATACTCAACATTTTAATGGAGCCTTAAGAACCATCAACCAGGTTTTCACAATCACGAAAACCCAAAAACATACCAGGTTAAAAGCATATAAAGTTCTATAGCAAGACCTGTCCTCGTGTATGGTAGTGAGACCTGGACTGTCCGAAACTCAAATGTTCAACGCCTAACAACTGCGGAAATGAGATTTCTAAGGAGGACTGCCGGCTACAGCTTGCTTGACCACAAAAGGAATGAACTAATTACAAAAGAATTGAAAATTACACCTATTTATGAACACCTCAACCACTATAGACAAAAATGGCTTAACCATGTCAATAGAATGGACCGTTCCAGACTCCCAAGACAAATTCTCCGCTATATCCCACATGGAAGACGATCTTTGGGACGCCCCCTGAAAAGATGGACGGAGACCGTAACAGGCCACTAGGCCTAATACCTGCAAGGACGATGATGATTAAAATTTAAAATTACAAGACTTAGGAAAATAACTAGAAGCATTTCTTAATAGAAGGAAGTCAGCACGATATATAAAACTTATTAAAATCAATGAATTGAAAAAATTGCGTAATAAGGGAAGAATATTCATTAAAATGTCTATTACTATCTTGTATACTGTGCATAATCCATAAGTACGCCATTAGACATGGAGTGAACAAAACACAGACTGATGTATTTCGTGATGATTGTAGCGCAACATGTATCGTAAATCATAGTTGCAGTCAATTCCGCCTCCCTCTTCAAAAAATTGTCCTTCAATGTGCGTTTAAAGTGCAGAATTTAAGAACCGAAAAATGGTACGACCATGACAGTCTTTGCATAAGACTTTCAATAACCTCAGACCGTGATTTGTAATGTAGTGGAGGCCTGCAGAACCCGTAAGTAGGGGAAATATGACGTCAACCTCATTCCACTTCTATTGGGGATGATCGACTTCTGCGTAGAGTTGTTTACATTCTTTGCCCGTGCAAGGATCCATCAGTGGCGGCACTGTAATTTTCAAAAAGGATTGTAATAAATTCATTGTATTTATAATGCGTTATCTCGTTTCAAGGTTTACAATTATGCTAGATTTCCTGTCGGTAGTTTCTTTGAGATTTCTTTGTACCTAACCTGTTTTAGATTTTCGAAAACTTTCCGCCTATCATCACCTACGGAAACATAAATTTATAGCATTTAAGTAATCAACCTTGAAAGTCACTATTAATTTCAATTCAAAATGAACACAACGAGTGACGTTCTTAATTTAACAGTATATAAATAAATAATCAATATACAGTTCGTAATAATGAACTTACCCGAAAGTTTCTGTATTCCATAATTCTTAGTATGGGCTTTGTTGAAATGTGGTTTAATATTGAAATGACGAGTAGAAATAAATTGGATGGGACACAGTAAACAAGCAATTCTTTCGTCTTCAACAACGAAATAATCATATTCCTATTCCCTTTGTAAGTAGTATTTCTTCACGGGTTTAGATTTTGCCATGTTCCAGTTCTCTTTAAACTGCAGTACGCGTATTCATTTATTTTTTATTTATTTATATATTTATTTATTTGGCTGGAGTGCGTTACAATGTTGAATGACAGCATTGACATCCGGTCATATAGCTCTCACTCACTTATCAACGCACAATTTATTTATCGTCCTATTACTAGTAAAACCAGTTAAGACCAGTAATACAAGTTTGGTAAAAACAGGAATTAAAACTTTATTCATCCACGAAATATCATAATAAATTCTTCAAATAAAGTAATTCGCTTGTTGCCTGCATGCAACATTTCGGACTTATTCCATTTTAGTACAATACAGAGCACGGAAAGACAGGTCGAGGACTGTACTTAACTTATTTTACACAAAAGCGGACTTAATCGGTTTTACTAGTAATAGGACGATATATACATAGGTAGACCTTCTTACGTTATATGCACACATACATTTTTAAATTTATTTTACATATCTTTTAATTTATTTATTTCCCTCATTCATTTTTCTCGTACTTTCTAAAGATATGTTCCTAAGGATTTTATTATCTGTTAATTTGTAATTCTTGATAGCGTATTGCAGCGTTTCTCAAGTATGGTCCGCGGACCACCTGTGGTCCTCGAGGTCTATCCTTGTTGTCCTTAAAAAAGACAGAAGAAAAAATAAAATTCAAACGAATTTTATACACACTATAGTTGAAAATCTCAGAGTTTGTAAATGACACATGGCAATCGCCTTTCACTTTTTCTCCCAGTACTGACATTTTATGAAATTTATTTACCCTACCCGTCTATTGACTTCCCACTCTACTCTCATCAACAAAAGAGGGATTTAAAGCACTATGAACGTGGTGTTTCTCGCTATCTTTTCCGTGCACATCTGACGTCGTTCCTGTAACTCAGATAGGCACTACCCGAATTCATAACAGGACCAAAGTACCGAACCTTGTCGTGTATTTATGACTTTCTTAATAGTTTGGCGACACTCAGTCTGCACATTGAAATGGTCACGTACTGTACGTCGTACACCAATAAAAGGACATTCAAAATTGTATTTTTACTTGTTGAAAATCGGGCATGTTTCTGAATTTTTCTTTTTTCTGTTTTTACAGATGATGTAAGAAATTTTCTTCTATTAACATTAACTTAATTAGTTAATACTAATATAAAATTAATTGAATTAAATTAAATTTAATTAATTATTTATACATTAAAGTGTAAGTATACTGGTATTAAAATATGCTACATAATGTTAAATTTGCTTTCGAAGGGAACAAGAGTAAGGTGGTCCGCGGAACTGTTCTGTCTTAAAAAAAGTGGCCCGCACTTCAGAAAAGTTTGAGAAACGCTGGCGTATTGTATACCTGCCGCCGCGAGAATGAATGTTGTTGCAGCCGACCGTAACTAGAACGCCATGACCGCAATAGAGAAAAGGTGGGTGGGGTAGAAGGGATAGGAAGGCAGTCGGTCTGAAGAGCTACAGGGATTGAGACAGAAATCGTAAAGTTATTACCTGACGTTTGGCATACAGTTTAGAAAACCCCAGGCGGTTTTCGAACACACAGCCGAGAGCAGTCTCGGATCATTCAGACCACCCCGTTACCTCTGAGCTACGCCGATTGCCGAGTACGATGTTACACATGCAAGACAGGCTGATATTGATTGCCAGTTCGCTTCGCACTTCGTTTTCTAGTCAGTCGGGGCTCGAGGTAAATCGCGTCTTCAGTACAATGCAGTGATGTATGTTCTCACTGAAGACATGTCTTACGGCCCATTGTGCGTGCGTAATGATGTGGATTTCTACCGGTAGATGTCTCTGTTGTGTACTGGAGGATGAAGAGGATGCTTTCAACGGGTTTAAAGCCTTCGAAAGAGGGCCCAGCAGAAGAATTAAAATTACCTACCTCATCAAACCGTGCGGAGAATCGCTGTCTGGCCTCGACCAGGAACATTTCCTGGAAGTGAAGGCAGAAGAATGAGAAGCTAAAGTGCTTCCTAGCGGCAGAGACTCGTACTGAAGGATACACTTTCGCAGGAGCTGCAGTTAATACCTGGTATGCGGAAAATTCACATTTAAAGGTTGAATATGTGTCTAAAGTTGCTTGTATACGATTAAGTTTTCGTCAAACTCAACTCTTCAGAAGACTTTACAAGTTTCGTTGTCAAATCACTTACAATACATACTTTCAAAGTCTTCCATTGTCTTGAAAGTAAATAAGAGCATACCATAGAGTCGCGCAACTCATAAATATAAAATACAGGGTGTTAAAAAGTATCCAATATTTTAGGAGAGCTACCGGCGTGGCTCAATCGGTTAAGGCACTTGCCTGCCGGCCTGAAGTTGCGCTCGGGTGCGGGTTCGATCCCCGTTTGGGCTGATTACCTAGTTGGGTTTTTTCCGAGGTTTTCCACATACGTAATGTGAATGCCAGGTTATCTATGGCGAATCCTCGGCCTCATCCTGCCAAATACCGTCTCGCTATCACTACTCTCATCAACGCTAAAAAAACCTCGTAGTTGATACGGCGTCGTTAAATAACCAACTAAAATATATTTTAGGAGGTGCTAGTATGCATAAAAACAAGAAAATAATGTCTAATAAAGATGGGTGCTACAACACATACTTTCTGAGATCTGAACACTTGTTCGTAGGAGGTGCTCAATGTGACGTCCATTCATGGCAATGCATTCCTCTGCCCTTCGGCGTAAGGAATCACGCACTCTTTGAAATTGGCCTGGTTCCTTCATGTGTCCCCATAACCAAAAGTTTAAGGGATTTATGTCTGGGGAACGAGGAGGCCAAGGCTCCTCCGACCAATCCATCGGACCTGAAAGTCAGCGCCAGGTGTTCACTCACATTGTGGAGAAAATGTGCTGGTGCGCCATCATGCATGAACCACATCTTTAGTCTCTGCTGACATAGCACATTCTCCAGCAGGCAATACGTTAATAAGAAAGTCCTGAAAGTCTCTGTGGTAGCATTTATGACCCTATTAATCTATCACCAAGAACGCCTGTCCATACGTTGATTGAGAATCGGTGCTGATGCCTTGTTTCTACAGGGACATCATTTATTTTTACTTCAACTTTTATTGTACCTGAGTTTTTTAATGTACTTCACTCCCACCCCTTCTACTAAAGAAGTTCCAACTGTCCTCCACACAGAACCATGGCCGCAGTACTGAGTTAGTTATTATAGTACGTTTCAGAAATATGTTCGCGTTTTCCAGTGACGAAAACTTCCAATATTGAATCATGTTTTCGCACAGGTACTGTAGTCCGTTTGCCTACGTCGTATCCCGATTTCCCCCACCCGCTTCTGCTCGCTCCACTGTAAAAACTAGTGGCTGGGCTTTCTTAGCTCTTTTCTGAAAACATTAATTTCTGTTAGGAATTAATTGGACGTCTACGTAATATTATGCAACTGTTTAAAATAACTTACATAAAAGGGCCTCGTTAAGTAATTATCACGTGATTGCCCCCCCCTTTCTACGATCCTGCGATAAAACCACTTGGACGGACAATAGATAGCATGTCTGAGTAATTTTATCTGTGCGGGTCGGGCAGAAGTGAAGATTGAATTTACAGTACGTAAGGTACTCTTTTATAGAGTAGGTACAGAATTATTTCAACATGAGTTACTAAGTATGAAGGACGAAACTGGTAATTGGAATTAGATGCAATAGTCTATAGTGCTATAATAGGCAGAAAAGAACTGAAGCCTGTATCGAAATGAACGGCCACCATTTTCAAAAATGTGTTTAAATATCCATATTATGTTTATTTTTCATTTTAACTTCATTCTCTATATCGTAAGCTAATATGCTGTAGACAGTATAATATACACTGCATAATGAATACGTTCGAATGGATAGCTCAGTTCGTGAGTAAAAACACTTACTGTTAATACTGTACTGTATTTTGATTAAACAAAAACCTAATGAAAATTATCAAACTCAAAATTGTGATATTTCCTACTTTACGTAAATGGATGAACTACTTTTCTTCCCTCCTATACCTAGTAAAGTGATTTGTTTGTATATTACGCCAGTATCATCGAACTCCAGTCGTGGAAGGAGGTAGCAAACGGTGTTTTCGGGTCTCAATCATTAATGCAAAGTTATAGCCAGGTTAATATTAAAAATGTTAGTAAAAATAAAATGATGTCCCTGTACAACTGCATGGGGATTTTCAACGCAAACACCATCTCTGCTGAACCTCGCTCATAAAGTTGGCCACAAAAAGACCAGAAAATGAAATGTATTCCGAAATTTGCGAAACAACTGCAAGTATTAATAATAATAATAATAATAATAATAATAATAATAATAATAATAATAATAATAATAATAAATAATTTAGAAATTGTAGTTTTCGTCAGCTTTCTTACTTGCGTATTTATCCTGCAGTCTTGGTGTTATATGAGGATCAGTTGGGTCAGATTCACAGTTTAGGAAGTGGAAGGAAGCCTTAAACTAGAGTGACATGCCGGCTCGGTCTCTTGTGACTCCAATGAGGATGGATGCATTACACGGGTGTCCCTGGTGTCCCTCGCTGGATCATGGCGGCGTCGTCCATTACGCTGCACTGTGGTCAGCGTCCTGATTTCGAGGAAGCACTTTAGGTGTGACGCCCCGAAACATGTCCCCAGCCGTCAGATGTAGTGATACGTCCTGGGTGACAAGGGGGGGGGGAAACTTTCAGCATAAATAATCTGATAAAAAGCACGTATCGTCTGAGAACACGAAGCAATCTATACTAATAATAAATCTGTAGCTGAAATTTTTCTGGTAATTTTCGATTTTCCAAAAATAATTGGTCCTAACATATATAATTAACCACCCTGAAACCGAAAATCGCTTTTTTGAAATTTTTGTTTGTCTGTCTGTATGATACCTTTTCACGCGATAATACCTGAACGGATTTCGATGAAAATTGGAATATAAATTAAGTTCGTTGTAACTTAGATTTTAGGCTATATGGCATTTAAAATACATTATTTAAAAGGGGAGTTATAAGGGGGCCTGAATTAAATAAATCGAAATATCTCGCTTATTATTGATTTTTGTGAAAAATGTTACATGACAAACTTTCCTTTAAAAATAATTTGCGATAAGTTTTATTCCTTGAAAATTTTTGATAGGACTGATATTTAATGAGATAAATGAGTTTTAAAATTAAAATAACTGCCATCTAAGGCCGTGTAATGAATTAAAAAACAAATGACTTCGTCTATAAGGGGCCTTGGACAGCAACAATCGAAAGCTATGAAAGATAGCCTACAGAGAATGTTTCTGTGTTTGTATGAAGTAATATCGGAAGCTAAATTAACCGATTTGTATAATTAATTATTATTTCACCATTGGAAAGCCTAGTTTCTCTAGATTGACATAATGCTATAATGTTATTACAGTAACTTCTGATATAATATAATATAATATAATATAATATAATATAATATAATATAATATAATATAATATAATATAATATAATATGTAATATAATTTAAGTTATTTGAAGGGTTCAGAACCATAGTGGGCCAAGCGCCATTTACTGAATATGTAGAAAACAAGGGTTAAAATTAAGTTATTACCATAATTCAATGGAAATCTGTAACAAGTGAAATAAAATATACACTTTAAATCTAAAAGATGTCAATCTTCATTAAACTATGGTTGCATGTAATAAACATTAAGAAACATGTTACAGGAATTGTCATTGCACCAAATGAGTGTCTCTGGACCAAAATTATCGCATTTTAATTATTTGGATGCAATTTAAATTAAGTAACATATTAAACGATTTATCCTTCTATCAAACACGAATGTTCCCTGGATCAAATGTCCTATTTTAATTATGTAATTACTTTATATTTATTTGTAACGGGTGCAGCGGAGCACACGGGTATGGCTAGTATATAATAACACGGACTCTTCCTTCTGTATAGGAATGGACTCGTCCACACTGTTGAATTTATCGCCTTAGCCACGATTTATTGTATATGACAGTGATGTCAAAGCAAGCGCATTTTTCTGACCTTGCCGTCGTGCGCGGACATCAAGCGCTAAATATGGAAAGAGGAAGGGTTGTGTATATGAATAAGCAGCCTGTTGGATTAAGAAAACAGTGGTGCACAAACTTCAAACGGAACGTGAAATTTTATGTCGTTATTTTTATATGACTTCTTTCTGTTTTATATTATCTACTAGCCGTACCCGTGCGCTCCGCTGCACCCGTTAGAAATAAATATAAAGTAACTACATAATTAAAATAGGACATTTGATCCAGAGAACATTCGTGTTTGATAGAAGGATAAATCGTTTAATAAGACACTCATTTGGTGCAATGACAATTCCTTTAACATGTTTCTTAATTCTTATTACATGCAACCATAGCTTAATGAAGATTAACATCATTTAGATTTAATGTGTATATTTTATTTTACTTGTTATAGGTTCCATTAAATTATCTTAATAACTTAATTTTAACCCTTGTTTTCTACGTATTTAGTAAATGGCGCTTGGTTCACTATGGTTCTGAACTCTTCAAATAACTTAAATATATTACATTATATTATATTATACTATATTATATTATATTATATTATATTATATTATATTATATTATATTATATTATATTATATTATATTATATTATATTTAGTATTAGTATTATTTATTAATAGTTCAAAAGTACATAAACTTAATCTTAAAACTGATACATTCACAAATAATGATAATACACATATATTATATTATATTATATTATATTATATTATATTATATTATATTATATTATATTATATTATATTATATTATATTATATTATATTATATTATATTATATTATATTATATCAGAAGTTACTGTAATAACATTATAGCATTACGTCCATCCAGAGAAACTACACTTTCCAATGGTGAAATAATAATTAATTATGCAAATCGGTTAATTTAGCTTCCGATATTACTTCATGCAAACACAGAAACATTCTCTGTAGGCTATCCTTCATAGCTTTCGATTGTTGCTGTCCAAGGCCCCTTATAGACGAAGTCATTTGTTTTTTAATTCATTACACGGCCTTAGATGACAGTTATTTTAATTTTAAAACTCATTTATCTCATTAAATATCAGTCCTATCAAAATTTTTCATGGAATAAAACTTATCGGAAATTATTTGTAAAGAAGCTTTTGTTATGTAACATTGTTCACAAAAATCAATAATAAGCGAGATATTTCGATTTATTTAATTCAGGCCTCCTTATAACCCCCCTTTTAAATAACGTATTTTGAATGCCATATAGCCTAAAATCTAAGTTACAACGAACTTAATTTATATTCCAATTTTCATCGAAATCCGTTCAGCCATTATCGCGTGAAAAGGTAACAAACATACAGACAGACAGACAGACAGACAGACAGACAGACAGACAGACATACAAACAAAAATTTCAAAAAAATCGATTTTCGGTTTCAGGGTGGTTAATTATATACTCGTATGTTAGGACCAATTATTTTTGGAAAGTCGAAAATTACCAGGAAAATTTCGGCTACAGATTTATTATTAGTATAGATATTGTCTGTAAAACAAAAGTACTAATACCAATTTCGTAATATTGCAGTTGTGTTTTAAATGTTAATAACATAATAAAGAATTAAGAAGGAATATTCACATAAATTCCATAGCAGTACAACTATACTGTACTAAATGGATGAAACACATCATTCACGAAAAAAGTGATATTCCAAAAAAAGAGATTGAGTATGACATGATAAGTTAGAATTGATATTGATGGTATCTTTAGCCTTATAAAAGTAATCAATAAACTAATCAAAACAATATTACAGTACAAAGCAAAGTTACCTAGATGCTGTATATATTTTAATTGTAACTAATATTACATAACAAAAGTCTTATCGCATTATGCTTTTAAGGTGATATTGGTGAGCAACTTCCTATCATCAGGATATTAAATTATTTTCTCGAAATGTGCTGAAGCTATAGATCTGACATTTTTACAACACATGGGCACGTATCTTTTGCTTATGGTATAACAGTAGTTGCTTTGTTAATTCATTTCTTTACAAACAATTTCCATGCGAATATTTTCAAAATTTAAATACACTATCTTCAGTAATACGTATTTACGGTATATTAGATTTACGAAAACATTCTGTAAGGCTACTAAATAAATATACCTATATCTGAAAATTTCACGTTTCTATAAAAAAGTTGAGAGAATATTTCTTTTGAATAAAAAAATCAAACTTGTGAAAATGAGCATTAAAATTAAAACTTACATTCTTATACTTCTCAGACAAATCTAAAATTACCATGGATACAGTTTTAATAAGTTCTCTTCCCTTTATCTATTGAATCAGTGCTGGTCATCCCTGAATATAGCTCGACCAAGCGGCATGTACCACCTCTTTCGTCTATCTCTTTCCTTTTCGGTGTAAAGCGCTCAGGCTCTCCTGAGCTCTAAAGCGCGCGCTTGCTCCTATGGGCATGAATTGACATGACTGGTATATGACGTAGGCCTAAACATTTCCATGGTGAAAGAAATCGAATCAAAGCTTTTAATTTTTTTCCTACTTACGTAGATCGAATATAGGCGTTATGTCAAAGGATTTCTGTGGAATTACAAGTCATTGGGAAGGACATTTTAGTAACTCTTTTGTTTTTCTTTCATTGAACACAGAGAAGATAGTTGTAAAATTGCATTTAAATAACGCTCAACTATAATTCTATCAGTAGCAATATAATCGAAGGGAAATTGCACACACTTAAGGGTGATGGAACAAATGTATATTTTTTACGATTTTTTTTAGTCAGGTAACTAATATTTCTCAGGTTAATATTTTATAAGACTCGGAAAGAAACAGACATAAAGTAACTTCTTGTGAAGAGAGAATCGCAATTATTTGTTTTGGATTAAAATGCTGTCAAATCCCTGAGTTGCAATTTCATAATCCCCATTGTTCAGTCTACGGTTCC
>NC_091121.1:150409467-150501967 GCF_040183065.1 Periplaneta americana
CATCCATCCATCCATCCATCCATCCATCCATCCATCCATCCATCCATCCATCCATCCATCTATCTATCTATCTATCTATCTATCTATCTATCTATCTATCTATCTATCTATCTATCTATCTATCTATCTATCTATTTATCTGTCTGTCTGTCTGTCTGTCTGTCTGTCTGTCTGTCTGTCTGTCTGTCTGTCCGTCCGTCCGTCCGTCGGTCTGCCTGCCCGCCTGCCTGCCTGCCTGCCTGCGTGCCTGCCTATCTACCTGATGACTCCTTTATTCGGAAGTAATTTATTTGTTCAATCACTTATCTGATGATTCGCTGGAATGTTGTTATTATTGATTAGAGCTGAAGAGAATAAAGCTACAAAAACTTATTGAGCATTTCATATAGTTGTGTTTGTGTATGAAATTATTTAAAAATGGTGCATGTGTTTAATTAATAGTTCATAGTATTTTGTTGTTTAATTCGTAAATAACTCTTGTATACATGTAACTCTCATCTAAATCAAATTGTTGAATTCTTTGTAAGTTCATGCACATGTATATACACTTTTTGCTGGTTGAGTGGAAGAGAAGGCCTTACGGCCTTAACTCTGCCAGCTAAAATAAATCATTATTATTATTATTATTATTATTATTATTATTATTATTATTATTATTATTATTATTATTATTATTATTATACCCTTCAGGAGAGAACATAAATCATCCTTATTGATTAAATTTAGGAAAATACACAAAATCTGTGTTTTCATCCTACATTCAACTGATAACAAAAATACAGGTTGCCAGGCGACGATAGAAAACAAAAGATGCGAAAACAAATGAATGAGGTGTGTAAACAATTTAATGTTCTTTCATGTTTAAGTATAAAATTCAGGGGTGCCATTTGAAATTTCAAAACGAGGATGACTGGGAGTGAGGGGTGATATCAAAAATGCAATTAAGACTGATTTTAGACTTCTCCTTCAACATCTAAATTGACGTGTTTTTTTGTTTAAATTGAATTCAATTCTTTTCAAAAGATGTGAAGTGGACATTAGAGAAATTTGTCGACCTTATTGTAAGACAAGGCAATAACTGTAATGTAATCGTGAGGTTTTATTGCCGAAAACCGACGAGGCGAATCGCCAATAAGCGGGCTGTTACTTGCCCATGTCATTTTTCAAACGACGCCGTACTAAGTGAAATCTGTTTCCAGACGTACACTTTGCTTCAGAACTTCAGTTGTTCCTGGAAGGGGGAAATGGTTCGAGAAGCTAGAATTGAGTTCTCTTTGAAACAGATATCATAATCCAAGCCAGGAACTTCAATGTTACAACTGATTTTTACTGCTCTTAGTGATATTCCAACCGGGTGATCTCTAATGTGTCCAGTGTGAGGCAAGATAATCACCCCTGGCTTTAGAAAAAGAATTAAAACTTCAGACATGAGACTGTGATGTAAAAACTAACCTTAAAGAGAAGAACCTCCCATCATTTGAGATAACTACATGGGCGACGCTTTTCATCTAGTGAGCAAGTGACCCGATTTCGGAGCAGCAAGCTGATGTAGCTGTTTGTAGGGAGAGGGCGACAACAGCTGCCCACAAAGAGATTGCACGGTGCAGGTAATTCTGAGAGAAGGGTCAAGCAGACCTACACAATGCTTGCTGCAGGTCATGATAACAAAAGAGAGGTCTGCGGGGAGCGGGGGACACCGGGCAGGACGCTTCCGCACAACAACGACATAAAGATGTTCTTTAGATTAGACCAGAATCGCTGGGACTTAAATAGTACTTCGTTATTGTATGAAGTGTAAAGACAAAAAATTGTCATTAAAAAAAAAAAGTCGTATTTTCCATGGAAACATATCTTTTAAGTATCCGAAAAAAAAAATTGGTGTTCGGCAAGTTTTCTGTGCAGCAGTTTCTACTAAACTATTGGACGGATATTGTTGATATTCAGTATCTACGAATAAATTTATCAGGGAATGATGTACATGAAATATAATAATTTTAGTACTAGTCTGTCTATGTACAGCGATTTCTACTAAACTATTGGACGGATTTTGTTCATATTCAGTATCTACTAGTCAATTTATCAGGGAATGATGTACATGAAATATAATAATTTTAGTATTAGTCTGTCTATGTACAGCGATTTCTACTAAACTATTGGACGGATTTTGTTCATATTCAGTATCTACGAGTCAATTTATCAGGGAATGATGTACATGAAATATAATATTTTAGTACTAGTCTGTCTGTGTACAGCGATTTCTACTAAACTATTGGACGAATTGTGTTCATATTCAGTATCTACGAGTCAATTTATCAGGGAATGATGTACATGAAATATAATAATTTTAGTACTAGTCTGTCTATGTACAGCGATTTCTACTAAACTATTGGACGGATTTTGTTCATATTCAGTATCTACTAGTCAATTTATCAGGGAATGATGTACATGAAATATAATAATTTTAGTATTAGTCTGTCTATGTACAGCGATTTCTACTAAACTATTGGACGGATTTTGTTCATATTCAGTATCTACGAGTCAATTTATCAGGGAATGATGTACATGAAATATAATATTTTAGTACTAGTCTGTCTGTGTACAGCGATTTCTACTAAACTATTGGACGGATTTTTTGATATTCAGTATCTACGAGTCAATTTATCAAGGAATAATATACATAATATATAATAATTTTAGTACTAGTCTATGTATAGCGATTTCTATTAAACTATTGGGCGGATTTTGTTCATATTCAGTTTCTGAATTGTAATTTATCAGGGAGTGATATGCATGAAATATAATTTATATAAGTGTGTTAAATTGTTTTAAGATTATATTCTTTTCCTATATTTTCTTGATTAGAATCACACTGCATGCATCCTAATGTACAGTCTTAAAGAATTTACAAGAGTGGCGTGATTTGTAACAATTGTCGTGATAAGTGCGTAAGAAAATGTAATTTTGTAGTTAAAAATCGAAGAAAAAATCTGTGCGAAGCAACTATGGAATTCACAACACATTTCTAGCTTCAGGATATTAGCTAATTAAAGAAATGATACTCCTGAATAGTTCATTCTCTATTTGTAATATTCTTTTACCCTTAAAAGTTAAGCATAATGTCATTTTACAGACAACTTCAAATTAGAGTAATTCTGAAAATATTGAGATTAAAACAAATGTTTATATGACATTTTTTCTAAGATTGTCTTCGGAAATAAGCTCCGTAAGGGACGGTAAATCCTCGTGAATCACCCTGTATATCTGCCAGGCTACCAGAGGAGCATACGCCGAACTTCAATGAATACACAATGAAAGCTTGGGAGAGTTTTATTCTTTCATTTATTAGCTTTTTTGTTACAGTTATATCATTAAAACCCGTCCATGATTTTATGCCTGTTATATTTTTTGAAGACTTAGTTCGTAACTTCTAATTAGGATGGTACACGTGTATGGTTTGTAAAGATCTTCGAATATCCAACAAGCGAACACCTTTTTGTTATCAGAGGAAAATCTAATAAGGATTCTGCAAGCGAAATTGCACAAAGTAGTTGTTAAATCACATCTGGCAGTGAGGAGCGAAGCCATTCCTTTTGCTCCCACGTCTGCCTTCTTCTTTATTTTTCTTTCGCCAGCCTGGGAAGTTTTTCATTACTTGTGTTATAATTCTAATTTCGAGGCGTTCACATTTCATCTTGCGGCAAACCCACATTTGTTGACATCTTTTAACGAGTCTTGGGAATTCAGGCGTCTGGTTACCGTGGCAACCGCTGCTTTGCCTTTTCACAGCTTCTGATGAATTTTAAACAACCTGGTCTGTACTGCTCTTGTTTTTTATATATTTACACCAGGCTAAGAAAGCGAGTTCCCAGAGTGTAGGGGTTAGATTTTTAAACTTGCAATATTTTCTTATCTTATTAAAAGTGACTTTAATATGATGATTTATCCTTACACACACACAATTTTTGTCATCATGATCATTTCAATCATCTGGTTTACAGAATAAGCTTGTCAGAGCCATTATGTCTCTAGAAAACTGCGCCTTTCATCTGCTTTGGCAATTTAAATAATCTGTAACCTGGAATACTAATATCAAAATATCTTTATGCTCGACCATGCCGAAATGTAGTAATTATACACCTGGTAGCAGTCCTTCAATGCATGTCATTAAAGCACAACTATCCATTAAAGTTCAGGTTATCGATTATTCTCGGATATGCACTCGAAAAACAACGAGGGAAACGTCACGGAGGCTGGAAATCCAATACTGTCGCAGAAGGTTATGTTCTGTTACCGTAATAATTGGCGATAATTGTAAATAATATTCAAATAAATTCAATTTGTCATCTCGTTTTTTCATTTCTAAATCAATTTCCAGGTTATATCAAAATTAGTTCATGTTATTCTCTAGATGATATCAAGGTCAATGACATTATTGTTCCTCGGAAAAAAAATCAACACTTTCGCGTCTGCGCACATCTCACAATTTACGAGCTATGCACAAGGTCACTTCCGCTCTTCGGTCAGATACGAATAAAATGAATACTTCTGAATAATTTCAAGCTTGCGCTCGTTTCATAAACAAACATACTCGCGTCTTAATTATAGGCTTGTTGCATAATTTACTATACTTGCTGTTGTTTATAAATACACAAGCCATGTTTCCATTCTGTTATATGTCATTTTTGTCATTCAGTATTTTCCTTTCGATACTGTTAAAGGCAGTGCTGTCATGGTAGTTTTTTCCTTGGCCATACGCCCCAGCCCTTGTTTTCGTCCTTGAAATATATCTGACTCGACTGTCATTTAATGATTTTTTTTTATATTAAGAAGAAGTAAAGAAATTGTTTTGCTTTACATTTTAATTGTACAACAATTTTGATTTAAAGAATACACCATGTAGCACCGCCGTAGATGCACATTTGTCTCGATGAATCTTGGAGTGTGTATTTTTAGCATTTTTTGTTTTTCAGCCATTATTTTATATAATTCTGGATTCCAGTGTTACAGAGGTGGACAATTTTTGTTTATAAACATCAAACAAAATAAATTAGGAACAGCAAGAGATAATCTAAGATCTGTACAAATCTCCGCGTACAAAACTTAGGCACCCATATACCATATAGCTCCGTACAGACAAAATTTCCTTTTCCCTATACAATTAATTGAAAAAAATTGTAGGTTCCCATATGATGTATGGCCCCGTATGGCTTCCATGACAGCACTGGTTAAAGGTCTTTAAAACTCTTAACCACCACTTACAAATTAGCGAACGGTTTACGAGATCCATTGTCCAGTTATTGTGACTCTGTTTTCTCTTATTAATTACATGTCGAACTCTTGTGAATTAGGCCCAAAAAAATCCATCCTCATCCGAACAAATGTAACACTTTAAAATCCTTTTTCAGAACGAATATTTACATAATATTAAGCATGCCAGGAAGTACCACTCAATTTTTTATTTTTTAATTAACAATAAAAACACGGTAGGACTATATTATCTATTATTCAGTTATTTGAAAATGTGGTTTTGTTATATGCTTACTTATTTACTTTGACTGTTCATTTGCACCGATGCTTATTATCTATGTATTTATTCACACTACAAATAGGTAAATACCCGGAGGCAGTGGTAACTAATTATACTCTATAATGGCAATTAATAATAAACACAATTGATAATAAATACAATTAAATATAAAATAATAATAATAATATTAAGTAATGCTAGTAATAATAATAATAATAATAATAATAATAATAATAATAATAATAGGGAATATCCTAAATTAAATGAAGCACTATCACTTAAAATAACATTTAAATTAAATCTAACTTGTATCTTTACCCTAAGTTTGAATTAAAACCCACGAGTATGATATGTTCATACATGCACAAGTACCTTTCAGCACTACACTCATTTCGCTGTCAACTCACTCACTGCACTGGAACTACGACACATGTCACTGATACTGTCCTCATTTCACTAACACTTCAAAAACATTTCAGTGTTGAAATAATTTGCTCTACTATTAGAAACTATAAAACTTCACTGACATAACACACTTCACTGATACAACACTTGAAATAACAAAACATTAATTAGACACTTTTAAATAGGGTGCATAGTATACTACTGTCTATTAGTAAAGTTCTTAAGCGTATTGCTAAATACATTTTTGGTTATTGTTAAAACATTTTTGGTCACCTTGCATTTGATACGTACTTACAAATGACATTTAAGGAATCCGGAGGTTCATTGCCGCCCTCACATAAGTCCGCCGTCGGTCTCTATCCTGAGCAAGATTAATCAAGTCCCTACCATCATATCCCAACTCCCTCAAATCCATTTTAATATTATCCTCCCATCTGCGTCTCGGCCTCCCCAAAGGTCTTTTCCCCCAGGTTTTAGAACTAACACACTATTATGCATTTCTGGATTCACTCATACGTGCTACATGACCTGTCCATCTTAAACGACTGGATTTTGTGTTCCTAATTATGTTAGGTGAAGAATACAATGCATACAGTTCTGCGTTGTGTAACTCTCTCCATTCTCCTGTAACTTCATCCCTCTTAGCCCCAAATATTTTCCAAGACCTCATTCTCAAACACCTTTAGCCTCTGTTCCTCTCTTAAAGTTAGAGTCCATTTTCACAACCATACAGAACAACCGGTAATATAACTGTTTTATAAATTCTAACTTTCAGATTTTTTGACAGCAGACTAGATGACAAAAGTTCTGAACCGAATAATGACAGGTATTTCCCATATTTATTCTGCGCTTAATTTCCTCCCGAGTATCATTTATATTTGTTACTGTTGCTCCCAGATATTTGAATTTTTCCACCTCTTCGAACGATAAATTTCCAATTTTTATATTTCCATTTCGTACAATATTCTGGTTCACGAGACAGAATCATATACTTTGTCTTTTCGGGATTTACTTCCAAACATATCGCTTTACTTGCTTCAAGTAGAATTTCCGTATTTTCCCTAATCGTTTGTGGATTTTCTCCTAACATATTCACGTCATCCGCATAGAGAAGCAGCTAATGTAATCCGTTCAATTCCAAACCCTCTCTGTTATCCTGAACTTCCTAACGGCATATTCTAGAGCGAAGTTAAAAAGTAAAGGTGATAGTGCATCTCCTTGCTTTAGCCCCAATTATTTTCCCAAACAACATGTTCTCGAACATCCTTAACCTCTGTGCCTCTCTCAAAGTGAGAGTCAAAGTTTCACAACCATACAGAACAACCGGTAACATAATCTAGCTTTAATTATTCAGGTAATCTTTTCGTACTTTGATTTTATTGTAATTGTAAATTTAATACTAACTGTAATATTATTTGTAATTGTAATTGTAAATTTAATACTAATTGTAATTTTATTGTTGATATTGTAGTTGGAATCTCCTGGTAGAGGGGCAGAGAAGGCCTGACGGCCTTATCTCTACCAGGTTAAATAAATAAATACTAAAAATAAAAATAAAAAAAATAACCGTTGAATTCTAACTTTCAGATGTTTTTTTAAAGGAGACTGGATGGCAGTGACGTAGCATTAAATTCTGAGCAGGGGAAGCTGACTCAAGTTGTCTTTCATGCAATATGAGAAAACGTATTACAAAAATATAGTCTTAAAATAAATAGTAGTCAATGTCAAGTCAGCAGTCCGAAGATTGGTTGGAATATCGTAAGTAACACCAATAAGGCATGACCTCAAATGGTACGTAGTAAAATATGATTGCACGGTTTACACATATCTCTAACAAATAGACACGGTCATTTGTTTTTTAAATCGCACTTTTGTTCGTAAGTCAGTCTTGATAATAGAATTGTCCTAAAAATTCAAGTAAATTGGTGTCAGGAACTGTTATTTCACTCATTATTTATTATATCAGCCACAATGCACACTAACCTTCAACTGAACACAACTCACGAAAGGGATAACTCGGAAGCTTTCAATGTAAAAGCTAGCTTCTTCCGTGCCTTGCGACCAGGGTAGTTTAGCTAGAAAGGGATGGAAAATCTGCGGGGTGCATTACACAGAAGAAACCAGTCTGCTTGGAAGCTGGTGTGTGCAGGCTTCTTGGTTACTGCTGCATCACAAATCATCCTGAGCTGCCGCATCACAATATTTAACGCATAAATATAAACTCTATTAAAATTAATAAATAATTGTATTCGTAAACTGCAGGTTTATTATGAAATTATTATTAACTGGGGAAGCTGAGCTTTTTAGCTTACATTGACGCTACGCCACTGCTGGATGGCGAAAGTATTTCGACCGAATAATAACAGGCATTTCCCATATTTATTCTGCGTTAAATTTCCTCTCGAGTGTCATTTATATTTGTTACTGTTGCTTCAAGAAATTTGAATCTTCCCACCTTCTCAAAGGATAAATTTCCAGTTTTTGTATTTGATAGAGCGTCGTTAAATTAGAAATTATAAAGTCGCGATTCTTGAATCTGTTGCAATGACCGGAACACAGTTCCACCCACGAATAATGACAGAGTCGTTTAGCAGATTTGGATGAAGCACGCTGGCAAATAGCACCTGCTGAAGACGGCCACGAACTAAGAGCTCGCAGGTTTGTTTATGGTCCGTTGTGGGAACTGTTGGTGGTTGTTAGTGCAAAGCGTTTTAGTAATAAAGATTCTCACCAGGCGCAGGAAGTTTACTTAACTTCCCAGAGTCCCTCGGGGTCAGTAGGAGGAGTTAATGTGCCTTTTGTTAGGGCCAAGGCATTTAATGACAGTGCAGTGTGCTTGTATAACTGTACGAGCCTCAACTCCACTATTTTAAGAACGCGCATTCTGCCTGTGATGTTGGTAAAGTGGGAAACGTTGATTGTTAACATTGAGTAACATTATTCGAGAATCATTAGCATGAAATGTATAGATTTACGCCTAACAACAAGAACTTCGTCTGTGGGTGCTAATAACTATGACGTATTTATAGGAACACTTACTTCCAAATGACTTTTAAGAAACCCCTAGCTTCATTGCCGCCCTCACATAAGCCCGCCATCGGTCCCTATCCTGAGCAAAATTAATCCATTCTCTACCATCATATCCCACCTTCCTCAAATCGATTTTAATATTATCCTCCCATCTACGGCTCGGCCTCCCCAAAGGTCTTTTTCCCTCCGGCCTTCCAACTAACACTATATGCATTTCTGGATTCGCCCATACGTGCTACATGCCCTGCCCATCTCAAACGTCTCGATTTAATGTTCCCAATTATGTTAGATGAAGAATACGTCTGCATTTCTACGTTGTGTAACTTTCTCAAGTCTCCTGTAACTTCATCTATTTTAGCCCCAAATATTTTCCTAAGAACCTTATTCTCAAGTACCCTTAATCTCTCTCAAAGTGAGAGTCCAAGTTTCACAGCCATACAGAATAACCGGTAATGTAACTGTTTTATAAATTCTAACTTTCAGATTTTTTAACAGCAGACTGGATGACAAAAGCTTCTCAACCGAATAATAACAGGCATTTCCCATTATTTTCTGCTTTTAATTTCCTCCCGAGTGTCATTTATATTTGTTACTGTTGCTCCAAGATATTTGAATTTTTCCACCTCTTCGAAGGATAAATCTCCAGTTTTTATAATTTTTATAGTTCAATTAATTAAAATGTGTCTCAATGGAACTTACAACAGAGTCCATGTAGCCCAGCTTCTGTCTGATCTTTTCCAATTCACTGTGGGCTAAAGCAAGGAGATGCACTATCACCTTTACTTTTTAACTTTGCTCTAGAGTATGCCATTAGGAAAGTCCAGGATAACAGAGAGGGTTTGGAATTGAACGGGTTACATCAGCTTATTGTGTATGAGCATGACGTGAATATGTTAGGAGAAAATCCACAAACGATTAAGGAAAAGACGGGAATTTTACTTTAACCAAGTAAAGCGATAGGAATATCTATTATAGGCCTATGTATTTCTCTTGTTATATTCCGAAGTGATATAGTGTTAAAAGTTTTGTAATCAAGATGTATAAAGCGATAGGTTTGGAAGTAAACTCCGAAAAAAGTATATGGTTATGTCTCGTGACCAGAATATTCTACGAAATGGAAATATAAAAGTTGGAGATTTATCCTTCGAAGAGGTGGAAAAATTTAAATATCTTGGAGCAACAGTAACAAATATAAATGACACTCGGGAAGAAATTAAACGCAGAATAAATATGGGAAATGCGTGTTATTATTCGGTTGAGAAACTTTATCAACCAGTCTGCTATCAACAAATCTGAAAGTTAGAATTTATAAAACAGTTATATTACCGGTTGTTCTGTATGGTTGTGAAACTTGGACTCTCACTCTGAGAGAGGAACATAGGTTAAGGGTGTTTGAGAATAAGGTGCTTAGGAAAATATTTGGGGCTAAGCGGGCTGAAGTTACAGGAGAATGGAGAAAGTTACAAAACGCAGAACTGCACGCATTGTATTCTTCACGTGACATAATTAGGAACATTAAATCGAGACGTTTGAGATGGGCAGGGCATGTAGTACGTATGAGCGAATTCAGAAATGCATATAGACTATTAGTTGGGAGACCGGAGGGAAAGAAACCTTTAGGGGGGCCGAGACATAGATGGGAGGATAATATTGAAATGGATTTCAGGGAGGTGGGATATGATGATAAAGACTGGATTAATCTTGCACAGGATAGGGATCAATGGCGGGCTTATGTGAGGGCGGCAATGAACCTCCGGGTTCCTCAAAAGCCAATAAGTAAGTAATAATAATAATAAAACGACAAATTATTGGGTGGGCTCATATAAGATGGCGCCCTCGCAGACATGTTGAAAACCTGTATATTTTCGTGAAAATGTTGAAACATGTCTTCTATAGCAGATCTGTACTTCCTATCCCTATTTTTCGTTAAATGAGAGATTTAGAATGAGATTTCGTTCTTCAGTTGCCGTATTGCGGGACTCCAGTCTTAAAGAGCGGGGAAGCGCAGGCTGTAGTCCCCCCTAATGACATACATGCTCCCCTCCCCGTGGGACCGGTGTAGCGAAATTAACAATCTGCGTTGTGTGCATTAACAACGGAGCCCAATTAATTTATTAATGAGGCCTGTGCTAGACATCGCCACACATGCATTGTTAAAAGGAGACTCTGCGGTTTACATTATGTGTTCTGTAGTAACCGACAAAAAATACGACCTTTCTATTCCGAGCTCAATCTTGCAGAGCATGTTTACCAGTGTTCACAACTCGATTTTTTAAAACCCGCTATGAAACAGTGTAGAAGGCGCTAAACTACTCTATTGTGTTTAGTACTGTCGCAAGAGGTCTGAGATTTGCCGATAAATCCACGATCGAAGCAAGTGCATTCATCTGGGAAATCTCAGACCTCGAGTGACATTTATTATGACTATTTTGTTTATATGACGTCATTCCATTTTCGACCAATGAAATGTAATGAAATTTTGAATTCCAACCAATCACAGTCAGACTTTGCGATAATTTCTGCAGCTAGATTTATCGCTATCAATTTATCGCATGGTCGTTCTTTTGTTTAGTCGTTGTCGCCAACTGTTTCCCCGTAAATTGATGATCATGAATACATTAAGATGCAACTACACGGTTAAACTTTTCTTTCAACTTTAAAGCGATGAATGCAAGATTGATATTTAATATTAATTAATATATTTACGCAGTGAAGACCACGTTCAAAACGGCTCACCATGTAGACACAAAATCCTTATGCGTCTTAATTGAACGTACCTTTTAAACTTGATTCTATTCTTCCCAGATTGCACGCATACGCGATTGGAATATTGTACTGTGTAGATCCAGCTTTAGTTCCGTTACATACTACAGCGAGAATGCATTGTCGAGCTATAAAAAATGCTTTCTTGTAGCACTGATTGTAACGGTCGAAATAAGGCACAGCTGACATTGGTCCTGCTTCCACAGGTAGGCCTAACGTAACCTATAAAATTGTAGCCTGTAACATTTGTTTTGAAATTAAACAATTAATAGACGTTCAAATTTATGTAACATCATCGCATATTAAACTCAAAGACCTTGCATAGTAATAATGTCTTTGATCAAACTGCCTTTCGTATGGCGTAATAGAATTCGTGTTTTAATTAGGCCTATTTATACAGAGATGGCTTCACTGTGTAGCAACATGTCTCGCTGTGAATACATAAGTATTGGTATATAGCTGTCCCCACTGTTACTGTTAAATTAAATTATGATTTCAGCAGATAATGAAAATGTATTTGTTATAATAATAAGAGAAAAGTGCAGTACATGTAATTAACAATGTTAAGCCTGTATTTCGATTTTCGCAATTGGCATTACTGAATAATAACATCGAAAATCTTTATTGCAATAATCGATATTTATCTACGAGTATTTCAACTTCACACTGTCTGAATAGGTTAAGTATTCGTTAATATACAATTATTAACATTTTGTGATCGAATTTTAGGGATATATTATTTAAATTTTTATTTTATTCACGAAATAGTCCTAATAAATGTCACTCGAGGTCTGAGATTTCCCAGATAAATCCACTCGCTTCGCTCGTGGATTTATTGGCAGATCTCAGACCTCTCGTGACATTACTACAGACTATTTTGTGAATAAAGTAAAAATGTAAATAATATATCCCTAAAATTCGCTTATAAAATGTTAATAATTGTATATTTGTGAATACTTAACCTATTCAGACATTATATAGTCGAAATAGATTAATAACGACTACTGGAATAAAGAAATTGAATGTGATTCAGCATTACCAATTGAGAAAAGCGAAATACAGGTTTAAAAATGTCTGAGATTTGCCGATAAATCCACGAACGAAGCGAGTAGGACTATTTCGTGAATAAAATAAAAATGTGAATAATATATCCCTAAAATTCACTTATAAAATGTTAATAATTGTATAAGTATGAATACTTAACCTATTCAGACATTGTGAATTCGAAATAGATGACTAACGATTATTGCAATAAAGAAATTGAATGTTATACAGTAGTGCCAATTGAGAAAAGCGAAATACAGTTTTCAAAATGTTAATTACGTGTACTGCACTTTTCTCTAGTTATTATAACAAATACGTTTTCATTATCTGCTGAAATCATAATTTAATTTAAACATTTTATAGTATAATTACAATTAATCTGATTAGTACATTACCCTAATTAAATGAACAATTGTTATGAAGGAGTGTCATTTTCTTTAGATACAGTGGACATGGAATTAGAAGATGGAGATGTAGATGTGAAAGTAGGATTTCGCACTTTATTTAGTACAATGGATTCATGCTCATTGCTCATCGATTTACGTGGAAACAGTTGGCGACACTGACTAAACAAAAGAACGACCATGCGATAAATTGATAGTGATAAATCGAGCTGCAGAAATTATCGCGCTGTATGACTTGTGATTGGTTGGAATTCAAAATTTCATTACACTTCATTGACGGAAAATATAATGACGTCATATAAACGAAATAGTCTATGTAAAATGCGATTATTTTTCCTTGTGAGTGCTAAAAATTACCCGCTAAATCCCCTATATTAGCAATACAAATTTAATACACTTTGCACTCTAAACCAACGTTTTTTTTCATTCTTTTATAACATGTGGCACACTGAAGGTGTAATTTAAAATTTCGCGGCACATATAACCAGGGTTTTCATTACAAAACTTTCCAGTATAAATAACTAATTATTTAAATTAAATTCAATTGAAACAAAAACAACACGTCAATTTTGATATTGAGGGGGAAGTCTGAAACCAGGCTTAATTGCATTTTAGATTTCACCCCCATCCCCACCCCATTTTGAAATTTGAAATGGCACCCCTATATTTTTATACTCAAACATGACAGAGTATTCAAATTGTTTATACATCTCATTCATTTGTTTTCGCATATATTGTTTTCTATCGTCGCCTGGCAACCTCGATTGTTGTTGTTGATTAGAGCTGAAGAGAATAAAGCTACAAAAACTTATTGAGCATTTCATGTAATACTGTAGTTGTGTTTGTGTATTAACTTATTTTAAAATGCTCTGTGTCCTTCAAGAGAGAACATAATTGGTCGTTATTGATACAATTTAGGAAATTACATAAAATAGACAGTCTTTTCATCCTACAATCAACAAAAAATTCTCCTAAATCTTCTAAATTAATTGGTTCTGTAGGCAGTTCCCTTCTCCTAACACGGCACAAAGATTTCTTCAGATTTTCTCGATCTTTAGCTGGTTTAATTTCCCTATTCAGGTCTTAGAAGTTCTGTACGAAGAATTTGTGCAGTAGGTATTTCTGGGTGTTCGGTTGCAAATATTTTCATTCGTTGAGCCACCAATTCTGCATTGACCTTTTCTTTGTTTGGAACATGAGAATGAATACTTTCTTTCAATATGGTAATTTGTTCTCCAATCCCTTGTGTAATTGCTAATGTTTTGCTATTAGATCTATGCAAAAGATAGTAAATATGAATACCTGAAAAACAATATACTTTGCATACTTCCACTCGGTAATGAGTTTTGGAATAATATTCTGGGGAAATTCCACCGATAGTAACAGTATATTCCTATTACAAAAAAGAGTAATTAGAATAATAGTAGGTGCCAAATCTAGGGAATCGTGTAAGACTATTTTCAAAAACCTACAAATAATGCCCATGGCTTGTTAGTATATTTTTTCATTAATAATCTTCCTCGTATTTAATCGTGAAAACTTTGTAACTAATTCAACAGTTCACAGCATAAATGCACGTCAAAAAATGACTTTCATACTCCATCGGCAAGTCTATCGTGCTATCAAAAAGGAGTGCGTTATATGGCAGTAAAAATTTTTAATAGCCTTCCTATCGATATAAAAAATGAAACTCAAAACATAAAATTATTTATGGCCAAATTAAAGAAGTACCTAATTTCTCACGCCTTATATTCTGTAGGTGAATTTATGACATTCAATAACACTTCCTTAAATTGATACTAAAACTCTGTGTTGTACTAGTAGACTATATTGTAAATCTCGTCTGTATATATTTGATCTAGACTGTGACTATAAATTAAGACTTTATAATAGTATTAAGTTTTTTGACTTGTTCCATATTCTAGCTGTGAAGCAATGTATGAATACCATGAAATGTTAATAAATACAATACAGTACAATACAATACAATTGCAGTAGATCTGCATTCCTGTCTTCGAGAACAATAGCAGTAATCTTTGTCATTTTTTGTGTCTCTTCTATAATATACTGTACGTGTCCACTAAGTAGTAATTTCTTTACTCCTGCAGGTGAAATTATAATCTGTGACAAATTTATACTGGAATTTTGTATTATACTACACCTAAATAGCATTACCAAGGATACTCACCAGAGGTCTGCATCGGACGTTTTCGCACGAGCGCCAAGTAGTTCATAGCATAATCCGATAGGTAGCGCACATGAATGTTGGGTAAAATTATCACGAGCGATAAATCCTCGAACGGTATAACCCGAGCGTTAGACATTCGTTCTTGTTACAGTGATGAACTGTGTAGTAACATCGTAGATGTTTATCATTTCAAAACTATGCAGTGTTTAACTAACCTCTCCATAGTACAACTACAAAACTTGCTTTAAAATGTAATATAAATGTTGTAGGTAAATGTTTTTTTTTTCTTTTTTCTTTTTTTCCCCCGCTTAGAAGTTATTTCGTTTTTGCCACATCTGATAGATGTTATTGGTTGTAAATGTAATTATTATAAACGGAGAACACAATCACGATAATGCAAGCACTGTATCAAGTTTTCTAGTCGTAGTAGTAGTAGTAGTAATAATAATAATAATAATAATAATAATAATAATAATAATAATAATATTAAAAATCTCTAATAATTAGTGTATCAATCTTTGCGTCTGTAACAGTTGTGCAGCATGATTATTCGTTTTATTATATTTTCTGTGACGTTATCTCTGTACTAATATTGTTATTAATCTGTTGCTATATGAATAATATTTTATAAAACGTTTCTACATTGTCCAAGTATATAGGCGGGACACTGTGTATTGACCTATCATATTATAGCCTATATGTGGTAATTAAATATTGAATAATTATTAATTAGCAATAATAACTGTATATCGAAGTTTTCCATACTATTTTATTTATAACTTCATGTTCTTGTTTTGGTACGTTCCATTGACTGTTCCATTAAACGTTTGTCATAAACGCAGAAAATAAAGCCTTATTTTTACCGTGTGAGCAAAACATGTGTATCTTATCTGTCGCCTTCCATACAAGATAAGACATGTCGGTGAGATGACCTTGTACTGTGCTTCTATTTATTACGAGCGTATCACGACCGTTCGTATCTCACTCGAGGGTGCGACCCTCGACCGAGTTCAAGCGAGCGATTTAACTCCAATGCAGCACTCTGATACTCACTACAATATGTACTTGGAAAAAATGGATAATGTAATTGTGGGAATATTTGATTGGGAAAATTGCCCTTGGTAGAAATGTTTTGGGAGAAATGGTCATTAGGATAATGCATAACTGGGACATCAGATTGGGGAAAACTGTCCGGGAACGGTGCGTGTCATTCTTTTCTTTGCCGCTCGCACACCTACACTGTTTACTGAATGTTGACTGTGTCGCGTTTGCTGAAAGTTGATCTTGTAGGCTCACTTCTTCATATATTCCCGTTGTTTTTCCTTTTTTTGCTACGATAACCTACACTATTTTCATTTTCTCCCGGTACACCAGCTGAACATTCACCTGCTGGGTCCACGCCTGTGGAGTAACGGTTAGCACGTCTAGCCGCGAAACTAGGTGGCCCGGGTTCGATTCCCGGTCGGGACAAGTTACCTGGTTGAGGTTTTTTCCGGGGTTTTCCCTCAACCGAATATGAGCAAATACTGGGTAACTTACGGTGTTGGACCCCGGACTCATTTCACCGGCATTATCACCTTCATCTCATTCAGACGCTAAATAACCAAAGCTGTTGATAAAGCGTCGTAAAATAACCTACTAAAAAAATTCACCAGCTGGTTGAAAATGGTTGCTCGGAACTAACATAAAAAAACACTAGATCTAGCTGGAAAACAGCTGAATTGGTAACACATGTTTATATATTATGACGCTTTCATTGCTCGGAGTTTGCTCTCTCTCTCTCTCTCTCTCATTTCTTGATAAAAATAATATAACATGCGTTTAAACTTGAAACCTGAAGGAGATTTCGGGTAATTCCTACTACATTTCATGGTCAAGACTGTCTTCAGGGAGGTTTTTCGTCAGTATGTCTGGTACCCCTTGTATAAATTTTTTCGCTTTATCTTTTCCTTACAGTACCCGCAGACGGAAATGCGTGATATTGGATTTAACAAGCGCCCTTCCCAATTTCTCACATAAGAGATATCAAGATTACTAATTATTTTTTACCCCATATGCAAACTGTTAAGCTAGCTCCGCACTCTCGCCGAGCCAAGTAGAGATGAGCTTAAACGATATTTTCAAGTATCTGTGACTGTGACAATTAAATATCTGTGACTTTTATCGGTGATTTTGTCACACCGATATTTTATATCGATACGTAGCATGAATTACACCGATATTTTGTCACACCGATAAAAATTAGCAGGAAATATTGAAGAGCAGTGAAATATGAATACGATTTCTCTATACATACCACTCATCAGTGATTTATATGGGAAGATCCAACAAAGAAATTATGTACGTGTACCATTAACAAATAAATACTTACCTAACTGAACAGTAACATGTCAAAAGTTAACCTAATATACCAAGAGGTTTTATTGTAGATATTGAACCAGTTGATCATTTTTAAATGTTGTTGGGTATGGAGAAATTGAGGTTATATGATTATCCTAATTGTTTTAAAAATTGATCCTTTTTATTGTATATAATATAATGGATAAATTATTTTAAGTCGTGCATTAACATTATAATATTGAGTCATAGAATAAAAATTAATGAAACATAAGTATTCGGAAAAACATTAAAAAATAATTACAAAACAAAACAGTTGTTCAGACAGGATTTTACACAATATTAAGTACTGGTAACCAATGGTGTTATTATTTAAATCGTGTAATAACCACATCATTTATAATAAGATGGAGAAACTACCGCCAGATTGCTGTTATTGTATCATGCGCACGCGCAAACCTACGACGTAGAGGAGAAAATATCAGTCACAGAGTACTGAATACGGAGCAGATTTCGACAGCGATATTTTGTCACAGATATTTCGCGTCATCAGTCACAGGTTTATCTGTGACAAAAAAATACCTGTGACAAAATATCGGTTTGTGAAATATCGGCCATCTCTAGAGCCAAGGCGAGCGCGAGAGTTTGGACGGTGCGCTCGCCTCGCCATGTCTCGCCTAGACTCGCCTGCGCTCCGCTCCGTGTCGGTTTTTGGTGTCCGAGTCAAAGGAAGCGAATGGTGAACCCGAGCGTGACCTCGTCCCAGATACAATAACGGTCTTACTAATAAAAACTCTATATACAGACGTTTAACTGTCTTATACTTATACAATGAGTAGCTCGTTTATAAGCCGTGTGTAAATTCCTTACTAGTAATCACTACATACGTCGTGTATAACAGTACATCTGTTACACAGCTACGTCATAGTTTCGTCATTACTTCGTTACGAAAGGTAATAGAATATCTGAGGTTCTCTATTGCATCCGGCAGAGCGCTCTAGTGTGGCGTGTTAAATATAGATAGTACAACTGGCTCTAATCGATTACCACACTACATTTTGGTCAAAGAGTGCAAGCTACAGCAATATTATTCTAATAATTCTATGATCTTTGGTTTGTTCTTCTGTGGTTACAAGGTAACCATCATCATAAAATGACAGTCGATACGAACAGCTGTTAGAGGGGCGGCCATTTTTTCCCTATATACAACGCTTAAACAAGGGGTTTCGTGTATATAACTACTGCAAAGCAATTCCCATTGTATAGTTATAGCCTGTTTATACGTCCATAGCTTATTCACGGTTTATTAGTAACTTTTTCTGTCTCAACTGTGCATAAGTCTCGTATAAAAACTATACACGGTTTATTAGTAAGACTGTAAGTGTAGACCAGTGGTACTCAATAAGCGGCCCGCAGGCCGCATGCGGCTCTTAAAGTTATTTATCGCAGCTACTGAACTAATATTAGGGCTACTATTACTATTTTTTATCTTTTCTTGTTAATTTCTGTAATAATATGCAACTGGGGAAAACTTTCGTTACCGTGCATCCTTACTGCCAGTGAAGGTGTTCAGCAACGAGGCGCATTTGTTTTCATTTTAAAAAAAGGTACAGCAGTGTCATGTGTCATGTCTTATTATGTCTTGATATAATACTGGGTTATAAATGTTTTTATCTTAATAGACATAGCGTGCATTCAAATTTTAGTAATAGGTACTCAAAAGATTATCAATCAAAGACAGAGAAACTGAAAATGTTAAAAATTCAGTAATATCTGTAGAGAAAGTAATGTATTCCCTGTGCATAAAAATCAATTGACAAAAGCATCGTGCCATTTAGCAGACATTAAGCTATTTATAGGTTCGGTGATTGTTAAGCAGTGTCTTCTAGCTGTATGTGACACTTTATTTTCTAAATTTTGAAACTCATTCAAAACAGATTACAGATGAAATAAAACACCAAATCAACCTGATCGTATCGTATGAGTTGCATAAGGATAGCATAGTCCGCCCTTTAACTTCAAAATACCAGTAATGTATACATATTAGATAATGATCACGATGATGATGATAATAATATCAATAATAATAATAGACCAAATTATATGATAATTAAAAATCCGCGCGTTTTGTTAAGCTTCAATATAAAATGCATTGTGGCTCTCGGCAAGTTCCTATTTTCCACGTTCGGCTCTCCTTTAATTTCTAGTGAATACCATTGGTGTAGACTCTTGTACTCACTTAATTACTTACTTACAAATGACTTTTGGGGAATCCGGAAGTTCCATGCCGCCCTCACATAAGCCCGCCATCGGTCCTTATCCTGAGCAAAATTAATCCAGTCTCTGTCATCATATCCCACCTCCCTCAAATCCATTTTAATATTCTCCCATCTACGTCTCGGCATCCCCAGAGGTCTTTTTCCCTCCGGCCTCCCAACTAACACTCTATATGCTTTTCTGGATTCATCCATACTTGCTACATGTCCTGCCCATCTCAAACGTCTGGATTTAGTATTCCTAATTATGTTAGGTGAAGAATACAATGCGTGCAATTCTGTGTTGTTTAACTTTCTCCATTCTCCTGTAACTTCATCCCTCTTAGCCCGAAATATTTTACTAAGCACCTTATTCTCGAAAACCCTTAACCTCTGTTTCTCTCTCTCAAAGTGAGAGTCCAAGTTTCACAACCATACAGAACAATCGGTAATATAGTAACTGTTTTTTTTAATTCTAACTTTCAGCATTTTCGGGAGCAGACAGGATGACAGAAGTTTCTCAACCGAATAATAACAGGCATTTCTCATATTTATTCTGCGTTTAATTTCCCCTCGAGTGTCATTTATATTTGATACTGTTGCTCCAATATACACGAGTTTTTCCACTTTTTTCAAAAAATAAATTTTATATTGAGGTTTCGCAAAAGTTCTTTTTTACGGTGATGGGTTGTTAGTCCTTCGCCCAAACCCCCAGCTGGAGGACCACCACTTATCAAACTTCCGCGACTATCTGTTCAATATATTTCAGTTATTCTAACTGCCAATATGGCGAGCCGCAATTTGTCTGGTATCGCTTTTCTCAGTTGTGTCTTTCTTCGAAATAATTGGCGATACAGAAGTTATCAAATTCTCCTGATGGTTAAAAAAATAGCTTGTTAAAGATATTTTCTATCATGTCTCTGCAATAGAAATTAATATTTAGTTTTAAATGGCTTTAATTATCTTGGCAAACAAATGAATAGTCATATTATTATTAATCATATGTTACCAGTAGTTGTAACAACTAAGAGCAAACAGAGCTGATGCAGCGGTAATTCGGTGGCTTCCATCGTGTACACGTCACAACTGAACGCCTCGCCGAGCCAGAGTGTGGACGGGTACATCGCTCGCAACAACACGGTTTGCGCTCGCCGAGTGGCAATCGGGTCGACTCGGCGAGAGTGTGGAGGTAGCATTAAACATGTTCATGGTGGAAGAATACTTCTTCCACCATGAACATGTTAAACTTGTCTTTCTGTGCGTAGTCCACCATAAACAGTCTATGAGATTTTAATATATATAGTGTTTTATTTTCAAACCTTAGACAATGGACTCAGATGATGATATGATTTTTGTAATTGCCTCTATTGCTTGTTACAAGGCTTTGAAAAGGAAGAAAATGAGAATGTGGATGCGGCAATATCTTAGTAAAAGACACTATGCAGGATACATTCTAAACGAGCTTAAAGTTGAATACAGTATCGATTTGGATTCAAAAACTTGCTGAGAATGTCAGAACACGATTTTAATATAGTGCTGCAAAAATACTTCCTGTTACATCAAAGAGATACACAATTTAAGAGCGGCCATTTTATCTCAATTAAAAAAATTACAGCGCGATTATCATAGGACCTACGACATGATAGATGTTAAAGAAGTGGGTAATATCGTATAATTATTCTTTCCGAAGTTTTACGAACGTTAACATACATCACCAAATACGACCATTACTGACGTCAACATAGTATTAACGTTTAGCATACGATGAGAGTGCGAAAACTCTCAATTGTATTCTCGAGAACAATTAAATAATAATTCCAGTTCTCTAAAACAGTCAGCCTTTTTAGTTTTGCCCGTGTATTCTTTTGCAGACACATCCCGCAAACAAGGCCTTTCCATCAGTGCATTAATTTTATTCTAATGTATTTTCTTTCGTCCACTCCATTACTTCGAACAACTTACAGCTAACACCAAGGACCAATGATAGTATAAAAATGATCAAGATACGCGCCACAAAATCGGAACTTATAGTTGTTGCTATGGAAACTGTACGAACTTTGCCGAACTGTACCGACGCTGCACGAGCAAATGAATTGACTTGACATGTTTTCCATTTCTGCTGGAAAACACGCCAACATGTTAAAAGTGTTAAATTCAACATACTTAGTTAACATGTTAAGTCAATTGGGACTTGAAATGTCCATATACATGTTAAATTCAACATGTTATATTTAACATGTTGTTATTAAATGTTTAATAGTGGTGACGCGCCTTAAGGGGTTTATCCCTATTTCTAGGGAATTTGAGTTCCATCTAGGGATATAGGGATAATTTATCCTAAATTCATTGTAGGAATTTCTTGATTTCCCTTCAAAATTAATTATTTTATATTCTAGTATTTATATGTTGTATTAAATTTTTTTTTAGAATTATATTTCCTAAACAGAATAAAAATGCGACTTTTAATTTTTATTATATTCCTTATTGCTATTAGAGAAGAAAGAGTGTCACCAGAGATTATGTGACGGTTCTTCCTCGGTTTCTTTACTCGCAGCTTTTTCTCGTAGGAGGGAGGGTGATTGAATAAGGCAGTTATGAGGGGAGGGACATTAGTTATACTCTTGAAGTAACTTACAAGTTCCCTTTGGTTGATGTTACTTTATGAGGGTTAAATAGTCTATTAAATGCTGATATTGACCGTTTATTTGTGTTCTGTTTGTTATAATGTCTGTTATAAAAGATCACCATTCAAACTTAAGCTGAAATTATAATCGGAAATTAGGGATTTTTTTTATTGGAATATAGGGGGAAAATAGGTATTTTTACTCTAAACAAGTTGGCAACACTGATTATTGAATACCTTATTCAGTTATAGTTCTCGTGTTTTGTGCAAAGTCGCCAAATAAGATGTCAAATTCGCTAAAAGGTCGCTAAATTCAATTTAGCAATTTATAGACTTAAAGATGGCTTAACTCTGAAGTTATAGGTCTCTCTAGTGAAAATGTCACTAAATTGACGTAACTTGTTCTCCCCATATAGTCTTTAAATGTTTTTTGTGCGAGATCGTGCGTATTTGCTTGGTTTCCGCAACAAAACCAATCCGCGGAAAGTCTAAAATTCCACATTCAGTATTCCCAACCTAACACATAACAATTTCCCTCTTCTTACCGCTTAAGTGACATACTGATTTTACTGCTTTAGGCTTTTAACATATTATTTTTAGAGACGTTCAATATAGTAATAATTATAAATTGGAAACTTACCACTGCAATTTCACCTAAATTGCACTGTTAATTATTGTTTTTAAATATTTGCAAAAATTAAGTAAACTCTACAACTCCACTAAAGTTACTGCATTCGTGATGCAAGTAACATTAAGGAAGCCATTTCTAAATATCTCTTTGACCGGCAAAATTAAACTTCCCGCTGTTATTACTGCAATATGTTATATAAATAATATTGTTAAAATATTAAAATGAAAAATAAATCATTACATAACCTTACCGTTTGTTTTAAGTTCGCATTTATAGACTGGGGGGGGAGGGGAAGACAGACGTATATCACGTATGGAGTATAGTAAACACAGAAAACATTTTAAAGCAACAATGTTGAAGATAGATATTTTTGTTTGGAAATTTGCCGTCATTGAACAGAAACCAAGATGGAGATTTCATTGCAACTAATTAGAAATTCCTCTTTCAGGTATGTAATAAACGATCTTCGCACAAAATAATGTACGATACACGAGCAGTATGTTTTCTTTCAATTCTCGGAAATTAAAAAAGCTCAACTACGTTTCGTCTTTTCAAACTTTTCCTCGAACATGAAAACTTCAACATACCGCTCTTTTAACGCATATTACTATTGAGATGTTATATTACAATGTAATTTCAGTTATACCTTTTTCTCATGTTTCCGTTTTTTTTTCAGACTCCCATAAAAAAGTATAAATACAGTTTTACCGTGGACTGGACTTATAACTTTTTTCCTTTGTAGCAAAATCATGCTTCTGTTGTTAAATGACAATCTTACAACTTAAAATAAAACCTTTCCCTTAGCAGAAACCTTGCCTCTTAGCAAAATTTCCCGTTACGAGCAGGAAAACTGGAGCCATTTCCTGATAACGTGAGTTCATAACCGCTAGTACAAGTTTAATCTCTTAGTGTCGGTGAAAGATGAAAGTTGTAATATATCGGCCGTGCTGGAAGTCTATACAGACATTCCGTGAATAATCCAATAGCAGCCTCCCTAATAAAGGGTCTCATAATCTGAAATCCCATTTACTTGGTGCTACAAGAAGCTGCGAGGACCTAATAAGGGAAGGAAGGGTTAAATTCCAAGCCCTCTGACTCAATTGCCATATTACTTTTTTTTTTCTTAAGATATTTGAACTTAGTCAATTTTCTTATACGCTACTTTGGGAAATTTTATCTCTTTCAAAATATATGAAGCTCCTTTTCAGCCTTGGATTTAGCAGCTTCTGTCATTTCTCATAGAAAGACTTTTCTTTCATTCGGACCTTCCCTATCTAATCCACGATGGACACTTTGGAATACCCACTGCAGAAAAAAAAAAACAACTTGAGATTGAATCTGTCTGTCGTCATATTTCCTCTTTTTGGTATTAAACTTTCTTACATGGATCACGCTGTTTAAAGGCAAACGTCACAACTGTCATAAGTATTGCCACAGGAGGTTTACATTTCGTCACTTTTTGTCGTAATTAATCCAAAGGAAATGGAAGGTTTGCGTGATATTTAATAAGAATATTCTGCGAATGAAAGAAACATATAAATATATGATAGATAAATAAATAAATACATAAGAAAAATGTAAATAGCCAGTCAAATAAATAAGTAAATAAATAAATAAAATGTAACAATAAGTACATTAGAAAATAAGTAAATAAATAAATAAATACATGAGAATATAAGTAAATAGATAAGCAAATAAATAAGTAAATGAATGAGTAGGTAAATAAATAAAATACATACCTAAATAAATAAACACATAAGTAAATAAATAAGTAAATGACTCAGTAAATAAACAACTAAATAAATTAATAAATGAATAAGTAAATAATTAAGTAAATAAATACGCAAGATAAAAAAGTAAATAGATAAACAAATAAATAAATACGTTAATAGCCTAAATGAGTAGGTAAATAAATAAAATACATAAGTAAATAAGTAAATAAATTAGTAAATAAATAAATAAACATGTAAGAAAATAAATACATAAGAAAATAATTAAATAAATAAATAAATACATGAGAATATAAATAAATAGATAAGCAAATAAATAAATAAGTAAATAAATGAGTAGGTAAATAAATAAAATACAAACCTAAATAAATAAATAGATAAGTAAATAACTAAATAAATAAATACATAAGAAAATATGTAGACAGTCAAATAAATAAGTAAATCAATAAATAAACATGTAAAAAATAAGTACATAAGAAAATAAGCAAATAAATAATTAAGTAAATAAATACATGAGAATATAAGTAAATAGATAAGCAAATAAATAAATAAGTAAATAAATGAGTAGGTAAATAAATAAAATACAAACCTAAATAAATAAATAGATAAGTAAATAAATAAATAAATACATAAGAAAATATGTAAATAGACAGTAAAATAAATAAGTAAATAAATAAGCATGTTAATAAATAAATACATAAGAAAATAAGTAAATAAATAAATAAGAAAATAATTAAATAAATAAATACATAAGAATATAAGTAAATAGATAAGCAAATAAATACCGGTAAATAAGTAAATAAATGAGTAGGTAAATGAATAAAATACATACCTAAATAAATAAATAAGTAGATAAGTAAATAAATAAGTAAATAAATTAATAAATGAATAAGTAAATAATTAAGTAAATAAATAAATACGCGAGATAAAAAGTAAATGGATAAGCAAATAAATAAATCTATAGGCCTACTAATAATAAATCTGTAGCCAAAATCTTTCTGGTAATTTTTGATTTTCCAAAAATAATTGGTGTTAACATGTATAATTAACCACCCTGAAACCGAAAATCGCTTTTTTGAAATAATTGTTTGTATGTGTGTCTGTCTGTCTGGATGTTTGTTACCATTTCACGCGATAATGGCTGAACCGATTTATATGAAAATTGGAATATAAATTAAGTTCGTTGCAACTTAGATTTTAGGCTATATGGCATTCAAGATACTTTATTTAAAAGGGGGGTTATAAGTGGGCTTGAATTAAATAAATCGAAATATCTCCCTTATTACTAATTTTTGTGAAAAATGTTACATAACAAAAGTTTCTTTAAAAATAATTTGCGATAAGTTTTATTTCTAGAAAAAGTTTGATAGGACTGATATTTAATGAGATAAATGAGTTTTAAAATTAAAATAACTGCCATCTAAGGCCGTGTAATGAATTAAAAAACAAATGACTTCGTCTATAAGGGGCCTTGGACAGCAACAATCGAAAGCTGTGAAAGATAGCCTACAGAGAATGTTTCTGTGTTTGTATAAAGTAATATCGGAAATTAAAGTAACCGATTTGTATAATTAATTATTATTTCATCATTGGAAAGTGTAGTTTCTCTAGATGGACATAATGCTATAATGTTATTACAGTAACTTCTGATATAATATAATATAATATAATATAATATAATATAATATAATATAATATAATATAATATAATATGTAATATTATATAATATAATTCAAGTTATTTGAAGGGTTCACAACCATAGTGGGCCAAGCGCCATTTACTGAATACGTAGAAAACAAGGCTTAAAATTAAGTTATTACCATAATTCAGTGGAAACATATAACAAGTAAAATAAAATATACACATTAAATCTAAATGATGTCAATGTTCATTAAACTATGGTTGCATGTAATAAAAATTAGAAACATGTTAAAGGAATTGTCATTGCACCAATGAGTGGTCTCTGGAACAAAATGATCGCATTTTAATTATTTAAATACAATTTAAATTAAGTAACATAATAAACGATTTATCTTTATATCAAACACGAATGTTGCCTGGACCAGATGTCCTATTTTAATTATGTAATTACTTTATATTTATTTCTAACAAGTGCAGCGGAGCGCACGGGTACAGCTAGTAAGTTAATAAATGAGTAGGTAAATAAATAAGCAAATAAATACGTAAATAAATGAGTAGGTAAATAAATAAAATACATACCTAGATAAATAAATAAATAGATGAGTAAATAAATAAGTAAATTAATAAGTAAATGAATTAATAAATGAATGAGTTAATAATTAAGTAGGCAAATAAATAAATACGCAAGATAAAAAATGTAAATAGATAAGCAAATAAATAAGTAAGTTTAAATGAGTAGATAAATAAATAAGCAAATAAATAAATAAATAAGTAAATAAATGAGTAGGTAAATAAATAAAATACATACTTAAACAAATAAATAGATAAGTAAATAAATAAGTAAATGAATAAGTAAATAAATAAGTAAATAAATTAATAAGTGAATAACTAAATAATTAAGTAAGTAAATAAATAAATACGCAAGATGAAAAGTAAATAGATAAACAAATAAATAAGTTAATAAATGAGTAGGTAAATAAATAAGCAAATAAATAAATACATACGGAAATAAATAAATAAATAAATAGGCAAGTAAATAAGTGAATAAGTAAATAAATAAATAAGTAAATAATTAAGTAATTAAATAAATGCGTAAGAAAATAAGTGAATAGATAAGCAAATAAATAAGTAAATAAGTGAATAAGTAAATAAATAAATAAGTAAATAATTAAGTAATTAAATAAATGCGTAAGAAAATAATTCAATAGATAAGCAAATAAATAAGTAAATAAATGAGTAGGTAAATAAATAAGTATTTCCGGAATCAAAGAAGCCTCATTCTTGACCCCACTGTCCGTTTTGAGAAGGATGATCAACAAGCCAATAACGTTAACGATAAAAAGAAGTCTATTTACAACCCATGTATTCCTCACTTCAATGAGATATACAGAATGAATATTAATACATGGGAAGTGAAAGGACTTCTTTTTGGCGCTAGGGGAACTTCATTTAAGTTAACCAAAAGCATTCTCCTTTCTTTTAAATTTTCTAATGAGGACATTAACAAAATTTGTTTAATGGTATTTAGAGATTCATTATCCATTTTACAACATCACTTCTATAACACTACGTAATATTTTTCTTTACTTCATTTCATTGCTCTTTATTGTACTTTCATCTCATGTTTCTCCGAAATCAAATTGTACTTTATTTTTAAATTTATCTTTGTGCTGTATTCTCTCCGTAGATCATATTATATTTTATGCTCGACCATGCCGAAATGTAGTAATTATACACCTGGTAGCAGCCCTTTAATGGACCTCATTAAAGTACACCTATTCATTAAAGTTCAGGTGTTCCACCAATCAGAAAACACCATTGTAGCAATATGAAAGCGCAAGTATCGATTATTCTCGGATATGCAATCGAAAGACAACTAGCGAAACGTCATGGAGGCTGGAAATCCAATACTGTCGCAGAAGGTTATGTTCTGTTACTATAATAATTAGCGTTAATTGTAAATAATATTCAAATAAATTCAATTTGTCATCTCGTTTTTCAATGTATAAATCAATTTCAAGGTTATATCAAGATTAATATTTATTTTATTCTCTAGATTATATCAAGGTCAATGTCGACATATGTTTCTCGGAAAAAATCAATACTTTCACGTCTGCGCACATCTCACAATTTACGAGCTATTGCACAAGGTCAGTTCCGCTCCTCAGTCAGATAAGAATAACATGAATAATTTCAAGTTAGAAATATGGTCGAGCATAAAAAGTCGTATGAAACTTGCCTATAATGGTAATTAAGACGCTCGTATGAAAATTATGAAACTCGCTTGCGCTCGTTTCATAAACATGCTCGCATCTTAATTACTACCATTATAGGCTCGTTGCATAATTTACTATTATTTTTAATTTAACCTCTGCTTTGTATTCTGGATCCTAGTGGCCAGCTGTAGATGTCGGCCAGATGTCCCAAATTGTGGAATTAGTAGTAAATGTATATTGAACTTTACATTTCAAGAAGTTTGTGAAGAGTTTCGCACACAGAATTCAATGTGAAGAACAGATGGGGATTAAATGCGATACCCTCTTTCCCATCCACCAAGTTCTGCACATGTTTACCCCGATTACCGAATTCGCCGTGACCCACTCTATTCAAATTAATCGGTCAATTAGTCGCTTAAGTTGGTGGTTGTCGGAGGTGTATTCACTTACTAGAGTTAGGGACTGCCTGCAGTTGTTTGCTCATGAAATGTTTAAACCTGAAGTCTGTGCAGGAGAGTTCTACAGGCCGTTGCCACCTGAACCAGCTATCAATAACTCTAGCGTCTCTTTCTCTAACTCCTGTACTAAATCTGATCCCCACACAGTATTTTACACCGATTTCTAAGTCGTAGAAAAATGGGAGACAATCTGAAGGTAAATTGATTCTGGCTTTTGTGCTCATACCTCAAAGCTCGTACCGATCTGTTATATTAAAAGGCTTATATGAAATCACTTGAATGTTCACCAGCATTCCACCCAAATACTTATAAATCCCCAGGAAAATAAATTATTTAAACCTTATTATTTCTTTAATCGAACCTTGTTAGTTCTATATGTATTCTTCCTTTCTTTGTATCTTCGTATTTCGCCCTCTCTTCTCTGCTCACTGTAGGCCTACATACCTCATATTCTTTCTTTTTTTCTTTCTTTCCTCCTTCCTCCCTTTCTTCAATTCTTTTTCTTTCTTCCTTTATTTTTTCCCTTTCTTTCTTTCTTTCTTTCTTTCTTCCTCCCTTTCTTTCTTCCTTTTTCTTTCTTCCTTTCTTCCTCTCTTTCTTTCTTTTTCTCTTTCTTTCTTCCTTCCTCTCTTTTCTTTCTTTGTTTTCCTCTTTCTTTCTTCCTTCCTCTCTTTTTTCTTTTCTTTTTTCTTTCTTCCTCCCTTTCTTTCTTTCTTCCTCCCTCTCTTTCTTCTTCCCTCTCTTCCTCCTTTTCTTTCTTTCTTTGTTTCTTTCTTCCTCCCTTTCTTTATTCCTTTCTTCCTTTTTCTTTCTTCCTTTCTTCCTCTCTTTCTTTCTTTTTCTCTTTATTTCTCCCTTCCTCTCCTTTCTTTCTTTGTTTTCCTCTTTCTTTCTTCCTTCCTCTCTTTTTTCTTTTCTTTTTTCTTTCTTCCTTCCTCTCTTTCATTCTTTCTTCCTCCCTCTTTCTTCTTCCCTCTCTTCCTCCTTTTCTTTCTTTCTTTATTTCTTCCTCTCTTCCTTTCTTTATTTCTTCCTGCCTTTCTTTCTTTCTTTATTTCTTTCCTCCCTTTCTTTCTTTATTTCTTCCTCCCTTTCTTTATTTCTTCCTCCCTTTCTTTATTTCTTCCTCCCTTTCTTTCTTTCCTTCTTTCTTTCTTCCTCCCTCTGTTTCTTCCTTTCTGTCTTTATTCCTCTCTTCCTTTCTTTCTTCCTCTTTCTTTCTTTCTTCCTCCCTCTCTTTCTTCCTTTCTTTCTCTATTCCTCTCTTCCTTTCTTTCTTTCTTCCTCTCTTTATTTCTTCCCCTGTTTCTTTCTTCCTTTCTTTTTTCTCCCTTTCTTTCTTTCTCTTTTCCTCCCTTTCTTTCTTTCTTCCTTCCTCCCTTTCTTTCCTCCTTCCTCCCTTTCTTTCTTCCTTCCTCCCTTTCTTTCTTTCTTTCTTTCTTCATTCCTTCCTCCCTTTCTTTCTTTCTTCCTCCCTTTCTTCCTTTGTTTGTTTGTTAGTTTCTTTCTTTCTTTATCTATTTCTGACTTTCTGTCGCTTCATGTCTTTTTCAATTTTTATTTTCATTTTCCTCCTGTTTCTAATTTCTTTAGCCATCACGCTGTCCTTTGTTTTTTTAGTTTTTATACACTTTCACAAGGAATCTGTAGGTGCTGTTTCGTTGTTTCGCAAACACTCTGTACTGCTGCAGCCCACATCTCTCTGTTCCTTGACACTAATGAACGCATCTTTTCAAATCGCGGAGTCTCAGAGTCTGCTCGTGTTGGAAGTGTCTGTCGCCCACTCCACTAAATGCGTTATTGATACCGTATCGCGAATTTTCAAAACACATCAAACCCATGTCGCTCGCCAGACCTGCTTCTTTTTCTGTCTCGTCTCGTGCATTGTGAAAAACCGCTTCCTCAAGGTTATTTTGTCATAATTTTTCATATCTGCGATCAAATATAGTTCACAGACTGTATCAAATTCTCCTTTCTTTGCAATAGATGTCACCACCATCTTGCTGAAGGAGGAGGCTATATATATGACTACAGAGTGCCTTGTAGTAGGAGAGGGATGGCGGAACCTCCTATCCATTCAATTACAGATTCCATCTGCTTCACTTTTTAACCCCCATCCCTCTTCCCTCTTATTCCTTGTCCCCTTAGTGTTGATATTTTAGACCCAAAGGGTTGTTCCATTACGTACATTAGAGCTGTACTTGATTTCTTTCATCCACCCCTCAGACTCTTGTAGCCACCACTTTCAGCTGGACTGCAAATCTCTACCCTTCTCAACCCCATTTTTGTTGCATACAATGCATAAGCGACTTAAATGTATATATATATTTTCTTGCATTTTCACTTCAACCCTGTAAGAAAAATATAATGTACCGCTACACATATATATGTAATGAAATGTATGTACTCTAATGTATATGTGTAGATGTGTTTGTATGTATGATCGCTTCTGGCTCACGTTCAAGTGCATCAATAACAACTAGGGCTGTTCCTTTCTGTGTGAACGTTTCACGATAAAAAAAAAACAATTTCTCAGGTTAATAAGTAGACGTCTGTGGTTTTGAAATTGCAGATAAATCATTTTACATGAAGTACGTTGAAGGAAACTTAAAGATTTTGCGCACTTCTCAGTGGAGAACTGAATATTTGAGTTACACCCTAAGAAACGAAGAACAGTTGAAATAGTAGTACTATACTTATTATTCATCGTGTATAAAAATGGTACATAGAAATAGAGGCCTATCTAAATAACTACTGCTTTATCAAAGAAACAGACAGATTGTCCGCTGGGTTTCCTAACTTTGGTGACAAAAATGTGAAACAAAAAATCTTGAGCGTAAGCCAAAAGTTACGAGTGTAAGAGAGATTGTGAAAGGTAGAAAGAATGCAAAGAAGGGGACAAAATAGTGAACAGAGGAATATAATGACAAGCAGAGCTAAAAAATTATGAGTAGCTGGGTAAGATGATGTGCAGGACAGGAGAAGATGTCGAGCAGAGGATGTTGATGAGTATACTAAGGTAATGAGCAGGGGAGATGAACAGGGGAATATGACGACGAGCAGAAGGAGATAACTACAAATAGAGGAAGATTAGATGCAGAGAAGAATGATGACGAGCAGAGGGAAATGATGACTAGTAGAGGAATATGACAAGTAGACGGAAATGAGACGCACAGAAGAATGACGACGAGCAGAGGAAGGTAATGACGAGCAGAAACATATGGCGAGGAGCAGGGGAAGATGACAAATAGACGAAGATGAGATGCAGACAAGGGTGATGACGAGTAGGGGAAGATGACAAGTAGACGAAGATGAGACGCACAGAAGAATGACGACGAGCAGAGGAAGGTAATGACGAGCAGAAACATATGGCGAGGAGCAGGGGAAGATGACAAATAGACGAAGATGAGATGCAGATAAGGGTGATGACGAGTAGGGGAAGATGACAAGTAGACGAAGATGAGATGCAGATAAGGGTGATGACGAGCAGGGGAAGATTACAAGTAGACGAAGATGAGATGCAGATAAGGGTGATGACGAGTAGGGGAAGATGACAAGTAGACGAAGATGAGACGCACAGAAGAATGACGACGAGCAGAGGAAGGTAATGACGAGCAGAAAAATATGGCGAGGAGCAGGGGAAGATGACAAATAGACGAAGATGAGATGCAGACAAGGATGATGACGAGCAGAGGAAGATGGCAAGTAGACGAAGATGAGATGCACAGAAGAATGACGACGAGCAGAGGAAGGTAATGACGAGCAGAAAAATATGGCGAGGAGCAGGGGAAGATGACAAATAGACGAAGATGAGATGCAGACAAGGGTGATGACGAGTAGGGGAAGATGACAAGTAGACGAAGATGAAACGCACAGAAGAATGACGACGAGCAGAGGAAGGTAATGACGAGCAGAAACATATGGCGAGGAGCGGGGAAGATGACAAGTAAACGAAGATGAGACTCAGTGAAGGGTGATGACGAGGAGAGGAAGATGATGACTAGCAGGGAAGATGATGACGAGGAGATGACAAACAGAGATGTTTGACAAGGAGCAGGGAAGATGAGATGCAAAGAAGGATGATGATGAGCAGAAGTAAATTATGACGAGGAGGGGAAGATAACAAGTAGACAAAGATGAGATGTTGAGAAGGATGATGACGGGCAGAGGTGAACGATAACGAGCATAGGAATATGACGAGCAGAGGCAAGTGATGACGAAAAGAGGTAAACGATGAAGAGCAGAATAAATGATGGCGAGCATAGGTGAATGATGAAGAGCAGAAGATGATGACTAGTAGAGGAAGATGTTGACTAGGAGAGAAAGATGATGACGAGAAGAGGTAAACGATGACGCGCAGAACGAAGAATAGCAGGAGCAAAAAGACGAAAATTCTGAACATTTTCTTTTTCAGTTCTACACATTATTATAGACTTGAAATTTGGTTGACTTTGGGTTTTACGTCTTCATTGAGTTGCTAACATTATTAATGAATATATATTTTGATGTACCGAAGTACATATGATATTTCCATGCAGATATTCTGCGTCATCATTATGATGAAAGAGTGATGGAACTTTGCGATTTAAGACGGCGCCCATACCGTCGGATCCCGGCCAACCAGTCACTCATTCGAGTGCACCTCAACACATGTATGGACTTCGGTCCTGCGTTCATAGACATCTATGACGTAGTGCAGAGGGCGGCCACTAGAGGGAACCCAAGAGATGGAGTTTAATCTGAGACGATTCTAACCGGCGTCGGGGTTGTATCCGGCGTGGCTTAGTGGATAAAACATCAGCACGTAGAGCTGAAAACCCGGGTTCAAATCCCGGCGCCGGAGAGAATTTTTCTCCGTTCCATCACTCTTTCATCATATGATGACGCAGAATATCTGCATGGAAATATCATATGTACTTCGGTACATCAAAATATATATGATATGCGTAATAAATCACTTTGTGATTTAAGACGGCGCCCATACCGTCGGATCCCGGCCAACCAGTCACTCATTCGAGTGCACCTCAACACATGTATGGACTTCGGTCCTGCGTTCATAGACATCTATGACGTAGTGCAGAGGGCGGCCACTAGAGGGAACCCAAGAGATTGAGCTTAATCTGAGACGATTCTAACCGGCTTCGGGGTTGTATCCGGCGTGGCTTAGTGGATAAAGCATCAGCACGTAGAGCTGAAATCCCGGGTTCAAATCCCGGCGCCAGAGAGAATTTTTCTCCGTTCCATCACTCTTTCATTATTAATGAAGTTAGCTTATGGAAAATTTAGTATTTCTAATCATATATTTAATTTTGTTACTGAATTTTCTGTGTTACTCACATATGATAGATTTTGTGGCCTCTTCAAGTTTTATTAACTAATACTTTACTGTAGATTTTTTTCCTTGTAATTTTCAGAACAATACATTCCTCAGATTTACTGAAAGAAACCGGAGGATTATATTGACACATACTTGTATGTTTCCAACTCATCAATCTAACTGTAAGGGCAGTTTATCGTTGAATTTAATGAGTACGCAACTTTTTATGTGTATTCTTTTTTCCTTAATCTTTATGTCGCTCTTACACGCAGATCGTATTTCTCCATTAGTCTTTCATTTTAATAAGGGGCATTTCCCTCCAACTGCTTCCATCTTCTGTTTGAAACTTTTATTTTTTCGATAAGAAACAGATTATTTTAGACATCTCACGTCTTCTGGGCAAGTTGAAATCTATTTTTTTTATTAACTGTTATATTTTAATTCCAACAACAGAAAGTTGTACAAACTAAAAATTCGTAGAAAGTATTGATAGCGATATTACTAAAAGGTCCGATATGAACTCTGGAGGGCGAGGTTGGAGGGTGTTGAGAGAGAGAGAGAGAGAGAGAGAGAGAGAGAGAGAGATGTTTTGTGAGTAGGGGAGAAGTGGGTACAGTAAGACAGGGAGAACAGTGAGACATTTTTAGTAGATGGTAAATTTTGATGTTGAGATGTTGGTAACAGTGGAGTTGTATGTTGCATGAGTAAAGTAACAGTATTGTCATACTCGATTTGATTCTAGTTATAAAGGTGAGTGATGAAAAAATCATTCGTAATTTTTCATTCTAGAAGTAAAATTTTGGCTTGTGTTTAATGAAGGTTATATTGGATATACAAATGAGGTATAAATATGAATGTTTTGTTACCAAACACTATGGTATTTGAGATTATGTTTGGCAAAGTTTCGTCTTTCTTGTTTTAATTTTGAAGTGATGGCGTCATTTTTAAATGAACTATGAGTAAAGGGAACAGTGAGACATGCCATTGAAGGGTACACTGAGACGTCTCACTGTTTCCATGTACCAATGATTTGCAAAAACAAACTGTAATTATAATACATTTACCAGTAACTAACATTAAAAATGAACATACTAGTAACCAATTTAGGAACTGTAGCTTAAAATAATGGATACATTACATTTTAATGGTTGCATAAATAAAAAATTATTCACAAAATTTAAGAAAATGTTAAAAATAATAAAGAATTACATTAAATTCTTATAATTATAAGCTTTGTTGTCACCAAAAATTCATTTAATTTTTTCGCAAAAGTTTTAAATGTCATGGAAAATTCACTTTTCCAAATGTTCCACATGTTTCAATGGTTTCGAAGTCAGACATCAAAATGATTCTAAATAAGCCTACAGAACATGTCTAGATAAAGAGACAGCAAGTTTTTGTTTTCTTTTGAAATAAATGTAAATCATTTCATTGACCGTTAATAGACACTGTGGTGTCTCACTGTACCCTCCTGAATGGGAACAGTGAGACATTTGCATTTTTTGACAAACACGTATTGTATATTATGTCCTTTATCTATTAACATTTTTGTTCATGTATTATTATACTCCATGTTTTAATATCTATTTCTATTGCACTTGATTTTAAAAATACTTGAATTATCACTTGCATACACATGTCTTAATATTTTGTGTCTCACTGTACCCACTACTCCCCTATTCACTTTTACCCTGACACAACTACATTCCTCTGTATTTTCCAATCAGCGTCATTATCGTATCGATAAATATACTACAGTTTGATTTAAAGCTCACAAGAGATTAACTGTGTACAATTAGGCTATACACTGAAATGTCAGCATAGAAAATACCTATCAATTTGCATTGACATTTGAATCATTAAGTTAACTTGTAGCCATCAAACAGTAGTTCGAGACTTCAATCAATGCCTGTTGTAATTCGATTATCCATTAAGAGGGGAGGTACACCATTGGTATGCAAAAATTTAGTGAAATTATTATTTTTTTGTATGTCAACTACTGTAGAAGCTGAATTTCTCACGCTATATATATATATATATATATATATATATATATATATATATATATATATATATATATATATATTACCCTTTATAAAACATTATCCAGAATAATAAAAAAGATAATTATTACCAATAAAAATAATAAAAAATTTACATAATTTTTTTACAACCGTAAAACATTTACAAAATAAAATATACAATTAATTAAATATTTGCATGATTCTCTTACTGGAATGTTGTAAAAATCTCTATCAACGTCATAGTGTCAAATCTTTTACCTATTCGTTCAGGAAATATTTTTTTCTGAACCAAAAATTTTAGAGAATTTAATATTGAAGTTAAATGCCCACGTGCATCAACGTCGGTTAGTGTAACCATCGGTTAAAATTGTGACCTAATCACCGATTAAGCATTTTTACGGTGGATCGACCTCTGTTACGACTTAAATAGGAAGTTAACCACAGTAATCTCTAACCGGCCAAATATGAGCGGTTAAAGGAGATAACCAGCGATTAGTAGAGCAAGTAAAGCAAAATGGCGGCCATAACCACAGGTGATTATTTCGAAGACGATTATTATTGTGCAGTACTTGAATTACTTGGATAGAGCGTGAGCGTGAAGGTTCTTTAGTGGAAAGAGAGAATTCTTGCGAGCAATTAGGTGACAGAAAATTTCAGGAGGGATTTCGTTTATCAAAATCTACAAATAGATCAATTGAAATAACACAAGAACAATCATATTTCTCCTACGGATCGGCTGCTTATATTACGATTCTATGTAACTATTATTTTCTGTATTTTAAGAGGGAATTCTCGAATACCAGTATCTCTTTCTCTATGTCACTGGCTGAACAAAGAGAGGTTATGGATGGATCTTAGGATAATGCACAATTCCCTGGTGTAGTCCAAGATCGTACACACATTCCTACCAATTTTCTGCATCATTTTCCTTTATGGATATTCCATCTTTTTATATAATAGGCCTACATTTAAATCTAGTAATTAAGTCTATCGATACTTCAACCTAACATTGGGATATAATCATTTTTGGATTCAATTTTCCATTTTGTACGATTTTAACCTAAAAGTACTGAAAAACAAAGAAATGGAACTCACAAATATAACAGCGCCCAAAGGCAAACAAATGCAACGCGAAAATGTAGGATACGTTCATTTCGATGTAGAACATAGTGAGCGCAGTCGTTTTTAGACGTTGACTATTATCTTTGCAGCGGTATGGATGCTTTCCTTTAGTCATTTTGTAGAAACAATGTACCATCATAGACTTTACTCTGGTTAAATGAGGTGTCAGCTAGCCAAGTTTTAGTAATCGGTGATTATGAATGGTGCACATAAATTACATTTTAACCACGGCTACTGTTTAACCACCGTTTCGTAATCTATGATTACTGCGTTTTTAATCAATGTTGATGCACTTCGCCAAAAGTGTGTATAAATAAGCTGAACCAAAAGAAAAAAAAAACGCCGGACAATTTCACAACATGAACTTTAGTCATACCAAAAAACAACAGATTTGTTTTCTAGTACTTCAGTAATAGCACAGTATTTTCGTAGTACTGTCTAATATCAACTAAACTTTAATTCACTAAGTGATACGTTTCTGACTCTCTCTCAAAAATGCATTGACGAATTTATTATTATTATTATTATTATTATTATTATTATTATTATTATTATAGTACAGTGGTCGTCAGCACTCGCTAAAATGTGCAATGGGTAAGCGGTGCCGTGTGCACCGTCGTGCAGCAGGAAGAGATAGAGAGCATACCCGCTAGCAGCTATGAGTGCACCATAGTGCATTGTGTTTTCCGCGGGTAAGAGATGCTAGCCCCAGGATGCTCTGCGCTGAGGAACGCTGTTTTAGTAGGTGGATAGGGTTTATTATCCTGGTCACGGCAGTGGTAAAACACTGTCACGGACGGGAGTATTTTACTTGTGCAGGTATGAACCTGTCACACTCGTGGATCTTAGTTCGAACTTAGGGTTTAGATACAAATTAGATTTACTTTAAATGTTATTTTAAGTGACCATGCTTCATTTAATTTAGGATGCTCCTTGTTATTATTATTATTATTATTATTATTATTATTATTATTATTAATCATTGTTTTTTATTAGCTGTGTTTATTATTAATTGTCATTATTGAGTGTAATTAGTTACCACTGTCACCGGGTATATACCCATTTGCAGTGTGAATACATACATACATACATACATACATACATACATACATACATACATACATACATACATACAAACATACATACATCATCTCCTTCAAAATGATGTATGGAGAAAAGGATTCAATTTAAAATTAAAAAGTGGGGATGATGATAAAGGGGTGGAACAGAAAATTAAATAAGCAGTGGTTTTAAATTTCCCCCTCGAAAACGAACTCGACATGGTTTTTAAAAATCGTGTCCAATGCACATCTAAAATTATTGAGGATGGGGCTGGGTTGAAATGAATACATGGTATGTATATGACATATGACATATGCTATATGTTTCTGTTACTATGGAGGTCAGTGGTCGTAACTAGAGTCCTGCGTTTGGTTACCTAGAGGTTCCGAGTAACCCACAACAGTGTACGTATTGGAGTGTAGCGCGGCGTACACAATTCAGGTCTGCTGTTCAGTGAATATTCCAAAACAAAACAAAGCTAGGCGCTTGGAGATCAGTGTTCTAATAGAAGTTTTGGTAAAGAACATTTCATTAGGAAAGGAGAACATCTATTTTATCCGGAAGAAGGAGAAATTTTCCATTTGAAACACTTAAAATCTTTACAGTCACTCGTAATGTGTAGAAAGTCGTGAAGCAAGTAGTTAGTGTAAATAATTTTGTTTTTTTACTGTGATTTATTGTATTACTAGCCGTACCCGTGCGCTCCGCTGCACCCGTTAGAAATAAATATAAAGTAATTACATAATTAAAATAGGACGTTTGATCCAGGGAACATTCGTGTATGATAGAAGAATAAATCGTTTAATATGTTACTTAATGTAAATTGTATTTAAATAGTTAAAATGCGGTCATTTTGGTGCAGAGAGCAATCATTTGGTGCAATGACAATTCCTTTAACATGTTTCTTAATTGTTATTACATGCAACCATAGTTTAATGAAGATTGACATATCATTTAGTTTTAATGTGTATACTTTATATTACTTGCTATATGTTTCAGAAGTTACTGTAATAACATTGTAGAATCATGTCCATCTAGAGAAACTACATTTTCCAATGGTGAAATAATAATTAATCAATTAATTAGCTTCCGATATTACTTCATACAAACACAGAAACATTCTCTGTAGGCTATGTTTAATAGCTTTCGATTGTTGTTGTTCAAGGCCCCTTATAGACGAAGTCATTTGTTTTTATTTCAGTACAGCGCCTTAGATGGCGTTGTTATTGTAATTTTAAAACTCATTAATCTCATTAATTATCAGTCCTATCAAACTTTTGTGTAGAATAAAACTTATCGGAAATTATTTTTAAAGAAACTTTTGTTATGTAACATTTTTCATGAAAATTAATAATAAGGGAGATATTTCGATTTATTTAATTCAAGCCCCCTCATAACCCCCTTTTAAATAAAGTATTTTGAATGCCATATAGCCTAAAATCTAAGTTACAACGAAATTAATTTGTATTCCAATTTTCTTATAAATCGGTTCACCCATTATCGCGTGAAAAGGTAACAAACATCCAGACAGACAGACAGACAGCCATACAAACAAAAATAAAAAAAAGCGATTTGCGGTTTCAGGATGGTTAATTATACATGTTAACGTCAATTATTTTTGGAAAATCGAAAATTACCAGAAAAATTTTGGCTACAGATTTATTATTAGTATAGATTATAATTTTCACCATTTATTCATTCATTCATTCATTCATTCATTCATTCATTCATTCATTCATTCATTCATTTATTTATAGATGTGTATCTAAATAGACTGTATCTAGTTACAACGTTCATGTGTAAAACAAGGTATAATCTGGCATTAGAGACGTTAATAAATGGAAACAAAAAAAAAAAAAAACTTGCCAACTTTTCTAAATGAACTAAACATCAGGACTCAAAAATATTTTGTATATTTCAGTATGAACTCATTTTTAATTGTGAATATTCAAATTACAATCTCTCAATGACTTATATTGTATACTTCAAAACTCATTTTAACTTTGATGAAATGTACCTGCTACTTTTAAAAAGTTCAATTTAAATATTCAAAACTCTGTAAATAGTAGAAAAATAATGATCATTGATTTTTTTACTTTTTTGGATGAAAAATATGTTGTGAAACAAGAAAGCAGGCCTATCTAGAATTTAGATAGGTTTTACTTATTGTGAGATTAATCCTCTGCTGCCCATAAGGTGACATTACATAAATACTAGTGGCTTGTGCAGCAAATGGTGCTACAAACTAAGTTCGTTAGACGTTCAAATAAAAATTTTTCAGATTTATTTTCAATGGAGAATACTTGTCTTTTTGAAAGTTATTTGCTTCCATAATAATGAAACATACTCCCTCTGAATGGATTTTTTTAGGCCAAATACTTTTTCTTGAACCTATCCAACTTCAGTTTTTGAGTTTCAACGCGAAAACGAAAGTATCAATGTCAGGACGATAGCAGTAGCTATTTCAGATCATTGTGGATTGTAGGCAAAAGTTAAAAAAAAAAAAATGTCAGGTTTGCTAAGCTTTCGAACAATAGCATTTTCGTATAGCTGCTGCATGTAGAACTTGAAATGTAGAGCGTAAAATCATTTTATCCTACTAAGAGATCTTGCTGAAATGATCTGGAGACTACAAAATTTTCTAGGCCTCTTATTTTATCAGTAAGTAATACCTTTTGATCTTTCCTTAGGAACTGTAATTTTTGCTCTCTCTCGAGGCAATACTGAAGACAATGACACATATCAATATCTACACTACACCGCCATTTAGTATATGAAAAAGATCCAACCCCACTGGATTAATAAGTATAAAAATATTTGATTTTTAATAACAATATTATTATCTTACTTAAGTTTTGTAGTTATATATAGCAGCCACTTAGTAAATTATAAAAATGAAGATCTAAATTAAGATATTCTCTACATTTACTTACATAACCTCAAAACGTTTCACTTTCATGTCATCAATATGGCATCAGTATTATGTACAATTAATGAAAAATAGATGCATCATGATATTAACTATAATAATATTTAATTTCTAATGATAATAATGTCATCAAACCACCTCAAGTTTCGTAGATTTGAATATCCAATACACAGCTGTACTCAGAAAATTATTATACACTGCAAAATCAGTTTTTAATAACAAATTGAATTGAGCTCTAAATATGTCGGCAATCTTGCAGGTCATGGCCTTCGTGTAATAGCCTATTGTTTATTGTAGTGTGTGTTTTGTTCTGAAATTCAATCAAGTCGGCCGTGATTCGATAAAATTAGTTCTCAAAACTGACAACAGATGGATTTTGGAAAATAGGAAAATTATGTAGGAAAATTGACATTTCACTGAAAACTACTACTTTTCCGAAAAACGTTGGGTTCCAAGCTTCAAAATGAGGGGCCATTTATTAAAATCCGTTCAGCCGTTTTCCCGTAATTTCCATTATCATTTCAAATTATATATATAGATAGATTTAGTTTGTTTTTAAATCCATCTAATATTATGTTTTGTATGTGGGTAGCATTCTCATTGTTCAGTGCATATAGCAACAAGCAGATGCAAACACATGAAACAGAGCGGAGAGAAGAGTCAGAGCTCTCCGTTCCAAGCGAAGCTAGTATGATCCATGTACAGCTAACTTGTAGCCAAAGTACCCAAACGTAGACTCTCTAGTCACTGGGTGAGCCTATGATATTTGTTTAGTATTTATTCTAAACATTTAGTGAATAAGAAAATATTTTGAGGGAATGTAATATGCTGTACTTCAGCATTCAGATAAAAAGGCTCGACAATACTGGAATCGATTCCCTATCCTCGAAGTATTTTAAACTTAATCGATTTCACATGCTTCTCTTAAAATCCGTTCCCTTTCGTTCATGGCTTTCAGAGATGACAATTGAATCTATAGCACAGTGACCCGCATGTTCCGTGCTCTGTGACGTCATACGACGTAGCCGCCTTGCTCTTTGCTCGGCAATCTCTGCATACTGAGCACAGCGTGGAGAGAAGGTTCAACTGAACAGTGGTGGTGCGGTTCTATGCACTGACAGAGCGCGATCCATTCGTCTGAGGTAGTATGGGAACAGCAGAATTACAATACATTTGTACGAAAACAAAACTGTACAACCGTGATAAATCGATGTAACAAAATATTTTGGTTTGTAATCAAATTTAATGTACTTACAATAATATGAAACTCATAATACAGCCACTTGCAGAAGCGTTTGCATATATAAATGAAATTCCGAAACTGCTATAAACATATAAGCATATAAATAAATACTTTAAGCAGTACTGCAACATTTTGTCTACTCGGAAACTTGAAAACAGTTCAAGTATTTTTAACACACATTTCTCTACATAATATACAGATTAAACTATATAGGCCTTATCTTGGTGAGTAGTATGCAAAGTATATTTCAACTTTTGAAACACACCATCACTTTGTGTCACTACCGTGCCCAAGCTAAACGCTTTGTCGAGATTTTTTTCCTCTTTTTTCGCGCACTAATTTTGCAATATTTGGAGTCATAATCTGGCTAACACACAAGCGACGAATATGTTTCAAGTACAGATCAGACAGGTGTTTTCTATGTTGTGGTTTGCAGATCTTCATACAAGAAAAGAACTGTTCACATACATACGTAGATCCGAATATTAGCAACAAATCTATGCACTCGAGGGAATCTTGCCTGGGGAAATCATCTATAAAATGTAGATAGATCCTTTTTGTTTTCAAAGCGGGCTTTCATTTCAATATCATTTTGCAAATCAATGACTTCCAGTTGCAATGATGATGGAACACTGTCAATATTCACTGAAAATGTTGTCGCAAATATGGAAATATCAGATTGAAGATTTGCAAACTCTTGAAATCTGCAATCAAATTCCTGATTCAGTTCTTCTAATATTTGTACATACTTATTCGTGTCTGTAATTGGGTGACATACTGTAGACAGACTCAACTGCTCGCTCTCCCAAGCTCTTGCGATCTGACTGGCTCTTATGTCACAACTGCAGCATCTGCCGGCCACTGCTATAGCAGGAGGTGGACGCCTGTGCTGTTGCGGACCACTAGTTGAGCACCGCTGGTCTCGATCACGTTCAATAAAAGACCCCATCAGATCCGTGCGGCCGTAAAATTCTCTGCGATTCGCGCCTGCGGCGGTTGTACGCGTCCTTGTACCAGTATCAATTATAAGATGCGACAGAGCGAAAAATGCAGATCTTTTCGGACTCGCTGCTTAATGAAGGTCTGCCCTTCCCGTGCCCACTCCTCTTCCGCTTCTTTCTTAAATGCCCTTCACCTATATTCCGACTAAACTTTTGCGTGGGCCTAATTATACAGGGTGGTATTGTATTGTATTTATTAACATTCCATGGTATTCATACATGCTTACAGCTAGAATATGGAACAAGTCAAAAAACTTAATACTATTATAAAATCTTAATTTATAGTCACAGTCTAGATTAAATATATACAGACGAGATTTACAATATAGTCTACTGGTACAACACAAAGTTTTAGTATCAATTTCATGAAGTGTTATTGAATGTCATGAATTCACCTACAGAATAGAAGGCGTGAGAAATTAGGTACTTCTTTAATTTTGAGTTTCATTTTTTATATCGATAGGGAGGCTATTAAAAATGTTTACTGCCATATAACGCACTCCTTTTTGATAGCACGATAGACTTGCCGATGGAGTATGAAAGTCATTTTTTGACGTGTATTTATGCTATGAACTGTTGAATTAGTTACAAAGTTTTCACGATTACATACAAGGAAGATTATTAATGAAAAGATATACTGACAAGCCATGGGCATTATTTGTAGTTTTTGAAAATAGTCCTACACGATTCCCTAGATTTGTCACCTACTATTATTCTAATTACTCTTTTTTGTAATAGAAATATATTGTTACTATCTGTGGAATTTCTCCAGAATATTATTCCAAAACTCATTACCAAGTGGAAGTATGCAAAGTATATTGTTTTAAGGTATTGATATTTACTATCTTTTGCATAGATCTAATAGCAAAACAAGATGAATTTAGTTTGAGGGTAATTTCTTTAATATGATTTGTCCAATTTAACACATTATCGATTTTTAAGCCAAGAAATTTGGTTGTTGTTGTTGTTTCTAATAGGGATCTATTATTAATTATTATGCTAGAAATTTGCGACGTTGAATTTGGACAGGATTTAAACTGAATTATGTTAGTTTTGTTACAATTTAATACTAATTTATTGACTGAGAACCAGTCACATATTTTGAAGAGAATTTCCTCTGTTGAAGATTGGAATGTGTTGGAGTTATTGGCTGTAATTACTATACTTGTGTCATCTGCAAATAATATGGGATGACCTACACCTTTTATTAGGGGGGCAAGATCATTTATAAAAACTAGAAAAAGTAGGGGACCTAATATTGATCCTTGAGGAATTCCAAATTCCATTATTAATAGTTCCTCATGTCGATGCAGATTTCATAGTTGTATTGATTTCAACTTTCTGTTTCCTATCTATGAGATATGAGTGAAACCATTGGTGTGCAACACCTTTAATTCCATAATACTCTAATTTATCTAGCAGGATTTTATGATTTATACAGTCAAATGCTTTGGATAAATCACAGAAAATCCCTCCAACATGTAATTTTTTATAAACTGCCTCCAGAATTTTGTCAGTGGTAGGGAATCTATTACATCCATTCACAGAAGTAATAGATCAAGTCAATGCGAACAAGTTTTGCCAAATAAGATTTTTGATACGTCCAATAGTTTTGAAAATACAAAATGTAACGTGTTGCAACGCTCCTTGAGGTCATTTCTCCTCAGTGGGGGTGAGTGTAATCCCAATCGTCCACTCCATCCTACGTGGGGTGTAACTTTAATTGTGGCAACATTGCTGTAAAAGCGAAAAGAGACGGAGTTAATTGTTGTCACTTCTACCACATGTTAGTCTAAGTCTGCCCTTCTCCCCCCTAATGCTGGTTACTACATTGAAGGACTGTAGAAGTTTATAGATGTATCACTTGTATATTCGTAATGAATAAATAGTTGCCATTATTAAAGTTACAACCTGTGTATCTTTGTATTACATAATTTATATTCCCGTCATTCACTTCAGAACACTCACCAAATTCCGCTGCAAAAAAATATGCGCCTGAGAATCTTTAATCTTCGGCATTATTATTCAGCATGACTGGTGAACAGATAGTAAACTTGAAACCACCGCAGCGCATCCTGTCGGTCTCCAATATTACAAGCCCAGTAATATTTATATTACAGTCTGCACAACTGGTTACGAAAAAATATAAATGATATATTGCTACAGCATGCCTGCACAAGGTTTGCGCTCTCCGAACCGGCTCACAGCTCATGAGCAGATATTAACTGCGCTCTGTATCAGGGTGGACTGGAAGAAGGGGTGATCTCGTACAAAATATACACAAAAGAAGTACTGTTACGAGGTTCATGAAATGAATTCCCGTTCAGTGTTTGCAAAACTATCTTGGACTTATTAATTAATAAAGAAATATTTATTTTACAGCAATAATGGAAATTCTATAGCTACTTAAATGTTCAATATCATTTTGTTATATTTTTATTTATCAGTACATCAAAACGAGGTTTTATGCTGTTGGCAGCTGAAAGGAACAGTAGCCTACTGATCGTAATGAAACATCAGTTACAGATGTTCGATGTCTGCCTTTATTAAAGTTGATTATAGAAAACAGTTGCTCACAAATATAAATGTTGAGCCAAATATAGCAATCATTTTCACAGGCAGCCTGTGTAGTCGTGGATATTATTGCTAATGTTTAGTCTTGTAAAACTCAACCAAGCTAGTAGTATTATTGAAACGATCTTTAGCCCTTAGGTCACAATAAAGATCAATAAGTTCTTGCTGTAAATCGTTAAATGTTACCTTCCGTCTTTTAGATTCCTCCATACTGTACTGTAGCAGTAGGTAAGCAACGTGAAACAGTTACTGAGAATAGGCCTACACACTGCACTCCACTAGATAGCTGAGTGGTCGTTTCCCTCTCCTCTACCTATAGCAAGTCTATGTCATTCTAACGAATCTTCCTCTCCGTTTCGGCGAGCGGTAAACACGGCTCTCCCGCTCCCAAGGAGCGCGCTCGCGAGCTCGTTGAGCGCTGTTTGTGCAAGTATGCTGTAGACAAGGAGTGGATCAGGACAGCACGTTTGCACATCTCCTTTTTATGTTAGGTTAGGTTCTTTTCAAACTGAAATGACGAGTGAAGCGTAGGACAGTTAAAATTACTCTAACCTTACCTAACCTAACCTAACCTAACCTAACCTAACCTAATCTAACCTAACCTAACCTAACCTAACCTTTTTATTTTAAGTTAGGTTAGGTTAGGTTAGAGTAATTTTAACTGTACGCTATTTGTGCAAGTATGCTGTAGACAGTAAGCGAAGTTCTTTCGTCTCGCAGAGTAGTCCAATGTTCGGTTTAACGAATGTCCGAGTCTTTCTCGGTGTCACCATTTTAAAAACGTTTCATAACATTTGCATCTTCGAAAAGAACCAGAATTGTAGATATTTCCCGCAGAAGACAAAAAACTTCTGATGCTTTGTTCTCTGAACGAATTTCTGAAGACTAAATATGGGCTTACTCTCTTGGAAGAAGTATATGAAATAAGTAATCAGAATGAATTGTTATTCCTCTTGCTTCAATGACAAAATCTTCCGCTACAAAGTCCGGGCTTCTCTACGACTATTGATTGAATTGAATTAATTAATATCTGAGTTGACTCCAATTACTGTAGAGCAAATTTTTAGATGAATTTTGCAATTTTGTTAATGAAGCCTTACGAATACGTTAAATTGGAAATGTTTTGCGAAAGTTGTAGACTTAATAATTACGCTTATTGGGCTTTTTTTTTTTTTGAACTCCGTTAATCGTGCGAAACTCTGCCGAATCCTTCAAATTGTCAGAAGCAGAAAGAGCTTTATGTTATTTTTAATTGTTGTTCATTATATTAATCACCTACACTCCCACAGTTTCACGAGTTTTGAGTGTCCAATGACTGTCCTCCTCCCTCTATTCAGAGGATCGTTGAAGTTCACTCCTTATAATATATATAACTTCTTTTATTTTCAGTTTCTATATTCGTTGTGTCAGAAAATATGAAGTAGCAAAAGTTACAGCTTACATCTTAATCTTTTCATGTTGTATCATAGGTGGTATGTTTCGTAGTTATGAGAGTATAAAATCGCATTTTTGTTTTTGTTTAAATTGAAGAAGGTTATTTCCTTAGTAACTTGTATCTGTGTGTGTGTGTATGTTTGTTTGTTTTGCGGTAATAAGCTCCTACTTATATTCAATAAATGTGCTGATTCAAATGGTGGCGCCAAAATATTTATTAATTAATTTATTTAAATCCACCACCAACAGAAGCAGGCTTCCAATTACAGGTGGCTTACACAGATACATACACAAAATACATAATAAGAAAAAAAAAACAAAACAAACAACACAAACGAAAGAAAGAAAAAACATGACTATAATAGATGCTAGAATATAATATTGCAGTTAATATAGTGCCAAATGTCAATATAATGATGCAAAATTATTTAAAAACTAGAGTAAAAACATTATAATACACTTCTTCATAATTTAAATATCTAAGGAAATACAATTCTTTTTAATATTGTATGAAATTTTTCAACTGTTTAACTGAAATCTAATTGAGAATCACAGTTTAAAGACAGAGAGTTGTAAGTATTACACATAACAAACAATGGAGAGTTCTTGAAGAAAACAGTTCTAGGAATGGGAATAACAAAAGGTGGCCTATGACGTAATTCTGTTTTTTACATTGAACTGAAGGAATTTAAGAAAATCACAGTTATTCAATAAACCGTTAACAGTCTTATAGAGTAAAATTTGACTATTTATTAATCGTCGAGATTTTAAAGTTTTATAATTAAATTAAAAAAGTAACTGATTATATGAAATTTGCTTGTCATAAGACGACACGTGATGTTCTTAAAATATAAATAACTTACAAATCTTTTCTGTATCCTTTCTATTTGCATCTGATGGGACTGGAACTGAGGTGACCATATTACAGACGCATACTCTAGCTTACTTCTAACCATAGTTTTACAGAGAGTATAAATAGTATTTATATGTTTTAATTCTCTTGTATTTCTGATTATAAATCCTAATTTTCTATATGCGTCAATCAATTACCACGTGATTTAAGTGCATTTTAAAACATAAGTTGTGTGTAAAATAAATACCCAAATCCTTAAATGATTCTACTCTAGGTATTTTCACACCATTAATTTCATACGAATTTTGAGCAACTGTGTTATTTTTAGAATACATCATAAAGCAACATTTATTAAGATTTAACAGAAGAAAATTATCGATACTCCATCTATATAGTCTGTCCAAATTATGCTGTAGATCAAAAACGTCTTGTTGTTTGCCAATGACTTTATACTATTTAACATCATCAGCATATAGTAAACATTTAGAGTGCAAAATCTGTTTAGGTAAGTCATTGATATAAAGTAAAAAAGAACAAGGGACCAAGATTGGATCCTTGGGGTACACCTGAAGTTATTGTGAATGGTTTTGATTTTACTTGATTGAATGAAACATACTGCTGCCTGTTTGTAAGATATGATGTTATGAACTATAAGTATGAAAAAGACAATCCAAAACTTGAAAGTTTATTAATTATATACATCTATAGAGGATTTCGCATTAAGAAAAAAGCATCTATACTAATAATAAATCTGTAGCCGAAATTTTTCTGTTAATTTTCTTTTTTCCAAAAATAATTGGTCCAAACATATATATTTAACCACCCTGAAACCGAAAATCGCATTTTTGAAATTTTTGTTTGTATGTCTGTCTGTCTGTATGTTTGTTACCTTTTCACGCGATAATGGCTGAACCGATTTATATGAAAATTGGAATATAAAGTAAGTTCGTTGTAACTTAGATTTTAGGCTATATGCCACTCAAAATACATTATTTAAAAGGGGGGTTATAAGGGGGCCTGAATTAAATAAATCGAAATATCTCGCTTATTATTGATTTTTGTGAAAAATGTTACATAACAACAGTTTCTTTAAAAATGATTTCCGATAAGTTTTACTCTTTACAAAAGTTTGATAGGACTGATATTTAATGAGATAAATGAGTTTTAAAATTAAAATAACGCCATCTAAGACGGTGCAATGAAATAACAAATGACTTCGTCTATAAGGGGCCTTGGGCAACAACAATCGAAAAAGGGGCCTTGGACAGCAAAAATCGAAAGGTATTAAACTATTCCTATGCACAGAAAATTTGATAGGCTTTTTTGTACATTCGTTTTCTGTATTTCTTAAAATAATATTTATGTACACACTCATTTTAATCTCAGAGAATTAATGAACAACGAGAGTGTATTGATTTAGTATGCAGTAATAGTACGTTAGCTTAGCAATCCATTATTTTATAATTCAAGTTTTAACTAATCTCAATCGAATCGTGTTAAAATACATAAAATAGACTATATATGCAATAAATGCAATGCAGAAAAAATGGGTAATGAGCCAAGCAGATTGTGTTGCGCTGTTGTAAAGGTTGTTCTTCTGAGATTCAAGAGCCCCCACAACAAATTAAAAACTTTCTTATCGGAGTACATCCGTTATCAACACACTTTTTATATAATATAATATAATATAATATAATATAATATAATATAATATAATATAATATAATATAATATAATATAATATAATATAATATAATATAATAATAAATATGTAGCCGAAAATTTTCTGGTAATTTTCCCTTTTCCAAAAATAATTGATGTTAACATATATAATTATTCATCCTGAGACCGAAAATCGCTTTTCTGAAATGTTTGTTTGTATGTCTGTCTGGATGTTTGTTACCTTTTCACGCGATAATGGCTGAACGGATTTGGATGAAAAATGAAATACAAGTTAAATTCGTTGTAATTTAGATTTTAGGCTAAATGGCATTCAAAATACTTCATTTAACGGGCCTGAATTAAATCGAAATATCTCGCTTATTATTGTTTTTTTGTGAAAAATGTTACATAACAAAAGTTTCTTTAAAAATGATGTCCGATAAGTTTTATTCTATGCAAAATTTGGTAGGTCTGATAGACTTTTAAAATAATAATACAATACGTTTTCACCGCCGCCTCAGATTGTAGCGTTGTTGTTCCTGAAGTAATTCCTATGTGCAAAATATAAAATTTTTGAGTAGGAAGAAAAAAACACATTTATTCATTCCATGGCAATGGTACATAGGAGATCGTGAATTCTTACATTTTCGAAACAAAGAAATATAATTACATATCACTGTTTATGCTGTATCACTATTTAAGTTATTTGAAGGTTTCAGAACCATAGTGGGCCAAGCGCCATTTACTGAAGACGTAGAAAACAAGGGTTAAAATTAAGTTATTACCATAATTCAGTGGAACCATATAGCAAGTAATATAAAATTTACACATTAAAACTAAATGATATGTCAATCTTCATTAAACTATAGTTGCGTGTAATAACAAATAAGAAACATGTTAAAGGAATTGTCATTGCACCAAATGAGTGCTCTCTGGACCAAAATGATCGCAATTTAATTATTTAAATACAATTTAAATTAAGTAACATATTAAAAGATTTATCCTTGTAACAAACACGAATGTTCCCTGGATCAAACGTCCTATTTTAATTACATAATTATTTTATATTTATTTCTAACAGGTGCAGCGGAGCGCACGGGTACGGCTAGTTAAGAATATGGGACTATTCCATCAAATGACCAGCTGCCATAGAAACGCTTACCTACCACACAACTTATACAATGTGTTAGGCAAAGCCCACAAAACCAATACTTTTTTCTTAACCTGAAATCGTCTTAGGGGAAGTATACCTTTCGTTAGTATAATCTTACTGTATTTCAACATTTTATTTCCTCTGAATCTAAAGATTCTTTGGAAATGAAAATTGACACGCTTAAGGCTTTGGATCTGTGAAATTTCTAACTTCTACATTTTTATACCAATTTTTAATTGTTGTTCATTAACGGCTCGGTTAGAAAAGTCAACGTACTATGGTAGGAACGATCATGATTTTAAAATCAAATGTAGGAAGCAGAAAACGGTTGTAGGTAAATTCTCATTTTTAAATAGAACTATAAATGATTGGAATGACCTACCTGCAGCGGTCTTTGAGGGCTGTCCTTCCTTAAGGAGATTCAAGAATAACTTAAAAAGTTGTGTATAAAGTGCAAATTAAAATTAAGGTGACATTTAACATTTAATTTTTTAAGGTGACATGTATTTATTTAGCCTGACGAGTTACTCCCTTGGTTTGAATTGTAAATTATTTAAAAATAGCGTGTAAGAGGGCCTTAGACTAGAAATGTTTAGCTTAAATGTAGTTCTGTTTATAAGTATACAAAAGGGTGTAATTATTTGTCTTATTTGTACTGTTGTATCAGTGAAGCAAGGTGAGTCAGTGAAGTTATGGTTTTGCAATGCAGTGAATAGTTCCGATCAGTGATAATTTATAGTGTCAGTGAAATGTTTCTATAGTGTCAGTGAAATGTGTTCTATAGTGTCAATGAAATGTGTTATAGAGTGTCAGTGAAATGTGTCCTAAAGTGTCAGTCAAATGCGTCATAGTGCCAGTACAGTGAGTGAGATGAGAGTAAAGTGAAAGACTATTGAAACTTATATAGGGCCTATACAGATTTTATGTAGGTTGTATTGTAAAATTAGGTATTGTATTTATGTTTTATTATTAATTTTAATTATTGTGTTAAATTGTATTGTGTATTCTTATTGTGTTGTGTATATAGTTGTATTGTGTATTATATAATTGTATTTATATTGTAATTTTATTGTGTATTGTTTATATTGTGTATACCACTGCCACGGGGTGCTTTCCCACTTGCAGTGTAAATTAATACATACATACAATCTGAAACTTTTACCATATATTTCTGACAATGTGACATTCAATACATAAATATTCACTTTCATATTCCAATTAACTTTTAATTTAATTTGTTGTTTTCTTTTAATACTGAATTATAATTGGCCAATTTTCAAAGTTTACACAATTTTTCCTTTAAATTTATAGTTAATGTATTCCTGATGTATGTAAAATATGTCACATGCTTTTTGTATTTTTCCAATTACTTTTTGAAAAAAAAATTGCCCTTTTAGTTGTTAATTTTTCAGTTGTTTATAACTCATCACATTCTCAACACATGGTGGTTTGGATACTTTCAATACATGTGTCAGTTTATTACACGTGCTTTTATGACTTCTGTGCAAAATTTTACCGAGATTGGAGAAAAACTGCTTTCATTGGAGCATTTTGAATGTTACAAAATGTTGAAAATTGGAAAATCGAGAAAACGAATATCGAAGTACAGATTCGATATCCTTCCTTCCTATACAGGTCTACCACACATTTTTCTCCTAAATAGCGAAATATGAACTGAATGGAAAGTAAAATTAGTTAGAATGAAGAACAAAGTTTAAGTGTCAGTTTAAAGGGCCGCAGCTCCAAGCGCGCTCTGGTCCTTTTAAATTCCTCCTGAAGGGCTTAAATTTTCATAGGACCAAAATAAGGACAGATTTAGAAAACTGCAATATTGTTTCATTTTTTAGAGTTAAAAACAAAATTTCCATTTTTTAATGTCTTTTTTTTCCCATTATTTTCATCGAACCGTACCCTTAAAGGGACATTATGGTGAAATGATGGTGAAAAATTAAAAAAATCCATTGAAATATTTATTGTGACCCTCTATTTAGACTGAGTTCAAAAAAACTGATTAATTTATATAATGACTATTTTCACGCTTTTGAGCCAATATGAACTAAACATTTTGAAAAGTTTGTTGCGAGGACCCTTTTAGTGACGTCAATGTAAAATATATTTTTAAAATATTATTTCAAACCTATTAGCCCTAATGGCACCAAATTTTATACAGATGATACCAGTATTGTCGAGATGTTTATGTCGTTTAAAATTCATTAAATTCTAGCTGAAAATTGTAGAAGTTTTACAACTCACTAAAGTGTCCTCTTAATAGGTCTGTACACTATCTGTACATCACTAAGTAATTTGCATATTTTTTTAACCTAATAATAATTCTTTTAATATGAAAATTTGTGTAGTGTTTCATTTAACTGAACAGCATTTACATGATAAATTACGCAATATTTTTTTTATTTTTATGTGATTCTATTTTTGAGCTGTTTCAATAAAAAAACGTTATCATGTAATTTTTTTTCATTTCTTTTTTAAAAAATCTTACCACATTTAAGAATATATATTTGATCAATATCCTTCTTTTTTTTTAAATAAACTATACATTCCGCATTAATTATTTTAGACAATGTTATTCACATAGGAGAACTATACATGCATGAAAAGTTTCATTAAAATTTCTCAAGTACTTTTTCAGCTATCAGGTAAACCAGGGAATCTTATTTTTGAGTATATATTTGAGATATGTATGATAAGACTTTCTTGTGTTAAATTCTAACGTACCGCGTTTACATGTTTCGACCTTTTATGGGTCATCCTCAGAACTGGTCGTTGTTGGTCTTGGCGCCTCTTGTTTTGTTTCTTGTGAGGGTGTGTTCGTGTGGTGTGATGTAGAGTCAAAGAGTGTGTGTGTTCTGAAATTGAGTTGTGTGTTGAGAATTTCGTTGAGGTGTGTTTTTCGTGTGTCTGTATATTTCATATTGTTCTAGTGTGTTTAGTTTCTGGCTTTTTGGTTGGATGTGCAGTATTTCCATGTCTGTGTTGATGTCTCTGTGGGTGTGGTTAACGTTTTTGATGTATTCTGCATATGTGGAGGTGTTTTGTAATTTTGTTATGGCTGTGATGTGTTCTTTGTAACGTGTTTGAAATGATCTGCCTGTCTGTCCTATGTAGAAGTTGTTGCAGGTGTTACATTTGAGTTTATATATGCCTGTGTGGTTGTATTTGTTTGTTTGTGTTGTTTGTGTGTTGAGATGTTTTTGTAGAGTGTTATTTGTTCTGTATGCGATGTTGTAATTTAATTTCTTGAATGAGGTTGTAATTTTATGTGTGTCTTTGTTTTCGTATGTTAGTGTGATGTATTTTTTGTGTTCTTGTGTTTGTGTTGTATTCTTATGTTTTTTTGTGATTATGTTTTGTCTTACGTACTATGTTGTCTATTATGTTAGGGTCGTATCCGTTTTCTTGTGCTGTGTATTTGATTGTGTTTAGTTCTTCGTTGTAATCCTGTTGGTTCATTGGTGTGTTGAGTAGTCTGTGTACCATTGTTCGGAATACAGCTGTTCTGAGGATGACCCATAAAAGGTCGAAACATGTGAACAAGGTACATTAGAATTTAATACAAGAAAGTGTTATCATACATATTCCGAAGTGATACAGTGTTAAAAGTTGTGTAATCAAGATGTATATATTTCTAAGTAACTATTCAAGAAAGACGTAGAACACTAAAGTATATCCTACCTTCGCGACATTTATTTTTAAACTGATGGCGGATAAATCTTATATACTTACCGGACTTACGATTTAAATCTACCACTAGGATCTCTTCGTCTCACTAACTTCGTCTCGGTGTATCTTTCCATACGTCAATCTCTCCTCAACTTTTCGTAGTCTGCAACGAGATTGGCTCATCAACATTTATAGAAACTAGACTTTCACTTGGAAAAGTTGCTTTCCAAGTCTTAATCTTTTTGGTCTGATCACCAAAAACAGTGGTTGCTGGCAAGTCAGGTCTTATTAAATATTTGTGAATGGAACCGAGATCTTGAGAAGTTGAAGGGGTCGAGGAGAGAGGTGAAAAGGTGGGAGAGTGGGGACTTGCCGGGAGTTAGGCGAAGTTGTCACACCATCTGGAGGCTCCCTTCAGCTACGCTGGACTCGAGAAGATCCAACTTTTTTGACACTTTGCATTTCAGTAAACTTCCCGAGTTCAACTCGGAATATTGTTCTTTATGTCTTCGGAAGAAAATTCGAATTTAACGAAATATACCTTAAAAGTCATCTTATGGGAGAAAACTTTTGACAAACCGCTGTCGGCTCTTTATACAGGGTGATTCACGAGGAAATGTAAAAAATTTAGGATGTGAATTCTGAAGTCATCCTGAGTCAAAAAGTTCATATGAATATGTGTCCGTTTTCGAACTGTTACAGAGATAAGGATCTTTGATTTCACAAAAAAACTTCTGGGATTCCATTGTACTAACTCGCATTTAAAGTTTATATTCACGTATGCACACATACCTAATATTCTAGACGTCGGGGTCGATGTTTTCGCACATTTTCAAAGGTACCTCCTTCTGCTGCAATGCACTGTTGCGCTCGAACGTGAATCGCGCTCATCGCTCGGGAGAGTTGCACGTGGCTGTCTTTATGCCGCACCCAAAATAGGTCGATTAGCGCCTCTCTCTCTTTTCCTCCTTCCTTTGGCGTACCAAGTCTTTCATCCAACCCCATAGACAGTAAATACTCTTCGATATGGTACCCTTCTGTTCGGAAAGCGTCGTTCATATTCAGCGACGGCACGCAAGGAACTTCCATCGCACAAACCATAAACATACACAATATCGGCGTATTCTGCAGTCGAAAATTTATAAGGGATCTTAAAACACAACTTAACACTTCCGATAACTGTACCTGTATAACTACTGTACTGTAAGTAGCTGACTGAACTGTTGTGAACTGATAAGTGATAGTGTATTTGTTTTATGTGCAGGTTCTGTGTCATTACATCAGAGAAGGGAGGCGATTGGACATTTGTAATGCCCCATCACTTAACATATCCACATCGCTCACAATGCAGATTGCAATGTTACGTCATTCATTGCGATCGATGACCTTGTCTCACGCCTCGTCTCACGTCAGCAGCATATGGTAACGTCTGATTCACATTGGGGCGAGACGTTTTACCAAAAAAATGCATCTATCTCCGCCATCGTTCGAAAACGGACCTATGTTCATATGAACTTTTTTCATTCAAAATGGCCTAAGATATCGTATCCTAAATTTTTTACCTTTCCTCGTGAGTTATTCTGTATATGCGGGAGGTAAAGTTCACTCGAGACTTGCTCAAGCACAAATTGCTGATATAGGACTTCATATCGGCATACGTTTCTTGAGAATAATTTTATAAGTAAACTTAGAATGCTTGCTTTCTGTAGATTTTATGTTCAACTAGTGAAGTTACAGAATATGTCAGAGGTCTGCATCGGACGTTTTCGCTCGAGCGCCAAGTAGTTCATAGCATAATCCGATAGGTAGCGCACATACATGATGGGTAAAATTGTCGCGAGCGATAAATCCTCGAACGGTATAAGCCGAGCATTAGATATTCGTTCTTGTTACAGTGATGAACTGTGTAGTAACAACATAGATGTTTATCATTTCAAAACTTTTCAGTGTTTAACTAACCTCTCCATAGTACAACTACAAAACTTGCTTTAAAATGTAATATAAATGTAGTAGGTAAATGTGTTTTTTTTTTTTTTTCCGTTCAGGAGTTATTTTGTTTATGCCACATCTGATAGATGTTATTGGATGTAAGTGTAATTATTATGAACGGAGAACACAATCACGATAATGCAAGAACCGTATCAAGTTTTCTAGTAGTAATAATAATCTCTAATAAAGAATTAGTGTATCAATCTTTGCGTCTGTAAGAGTTGTGCAGCATGATTATTCGTTTTATTATATTTTCTGTGACATTATCTCTGTACTAATATTGTTATTAATCTACTTCTATATCAATAATATTTTGTAAAACGTTTCTACATTGTCGCAGTATATAGGCGGAACACTATGTATGGACCTATCATATTATATATGTGGTAAATCAAATATTGAATAATTATTAATTAGCAATAATAACTGTATATCGAAGTTTTTCATACTATTTTATTTATAACTTCATGTTCCTGTTTTGGTACGTTCCATTAGACTGTTCCATTAAACGTTTGTCATAAACGCAGAAAATAAAGCCTTATTTTTACCGTGTGAGCGAAACATATGTGTATCTTATCTGTCGCCTTCCATACAAGATAAGACATGTCGGTGAGATGACCTTGTAGTGCGCTTCTATTTATTACGAGCGTATCACGATCGATCTTACCTCACTCGAGGGTACGACATTCGACCGAGTTCAAGGGAGCGATTTAACTCCAGTGCATCACTCTGGTATGTGTCCTGTTTGTGTAGGGGATCTTGATCTTCATATAACTGTGTGTTGAGGGTCGACAAATCAAACGTTGTGTGACCTAATGACTGCAATAAAAGAAGAGGAAATAAGAGGGAAAATAAGTAAAAGCTACTCAATCACGCGTCCTTCAAAGGGGCTTTTGGGCTGTAAGGAAGAATCTGTGTGAGCTCGAAGGCAGTTGGTCATTTGTCTCACTCCGTTTTCCATTTTTTCCACTGAAGAGACGGCCAAATTAGCCTTTTAGGAACTGCTCTTACGTGATCCTCAATATAGTAACAGAAAATACTTAACGGAGACAGAAGTATCTGACGAACCGCGTGAGACACAAGTTGCTTGCGTTGACGACCTCAGTCAGCCTCGAGGCGGAGTTTCTCTTTTCATTAACTTGAGCACGCTAATATCGATTAACGCTAAGGCGGAGAAAATGGGGTGTAGATGGAATGGCGTCTTTTAGATGGAACTTAGGTGTGAATTTATAAGGTGTGCGATGTCTGGGGTTCATTTGCATGGAGGCTGCCATCACACACTGAGCACAGTCGTACACTAGCTTTGCAATTAAAACTCGTCAAGGCTTTGTGATGCCCACGCCGAGCCGAGGTTCTTTTATTGCACGATGCTTCTTCTGAAATCTGCTTTGAAGTATTTATGCACGCGTCAATTAACGGGGAATTACTTGGGATTCATCCCCCAACCACTCTAATCCCTCTCCACTACAAAGTCTACGAGATTTTTTGTTTAAATTCTGCTACGAAGTAAGTTCCCGTCTGATTACTCAAGGATTTGTGTGAAATCCAGTTCCGCCATTTTTTGTTCTTCTATTGTCTTGTACAGTAACGCTGCATGAGATTGTCAGAGTATCATAAAATAATAAATCTTCCGCTCCTGTCTTTTGTTTTAGGGATTATAGTCACCATCAGTTATGTAGGCAGTGTAATTCGAAACACTGCGCACGTTTCCATGACGATACGTCCGCGGCAATACGTCCATCAGACAATTTGTCCACAGCTATTTTGCCCAAGGAAATTAGTCCAGCAAACATTTCTTCCACCAAAAAATTTGTCCATTAATATTTCGGTCAAGATTTATTGTGTCCGTAATTTTTTCCCCAATTTTTCTTTGTACACTAGTTTCTGTGTCTACTAAATATTTTGTCCTCGAATATTTTAAGACTGGAGGAGAAAAATTCGCTCCGGTACGTAGAACCAAGGACCCGGATTCGATGCCAGGCGACGGAGCAGAATTTCTCTCCTCCAATATTAATTGTTACCATAACAGATATAATTATGTAGGACCAATAAAATAATAATCTTTAGAAAATTCTTCTAGCAACAGTGCATATTACTGCGGAATCCCGGCCACCAAGTCGCTCAACTGAGTGCGCTCCTTGTATAATGGCAGTTGACTTAATAAAATGTCAACATACATGCCCAACTTGGAGTCAGGCCACAAAGAGGAAAAACACTGGAGGAGGGGAGTTCGATCCGGTGCTGTGGATTGGACTTCGGCGTAGCTCAATGGTGAGAGCAGTTGGTACGTAGAACCAAGGTTCGATCCCTGGCGCCGGAGCGAATTTTTCTCCTCCAATATTGTTACCTTAACAGATATATTCTGTAGGACTAATAAAATAATCATCTTTAGAAAAATCTCGAATATTTGTTCAAGCCACCGGCGTGGCTCAGTCGGTTAAGGCGCTTGCCTGCCGGTCTGAAGTTGCGTTCGGGCGCGGGTTCGAGCCCTGCTTGGGCTGATTATCTGGTTGGGTTTTTTCCGAGGTTTTCCCCAACCGTAAGGTGAATGCAAGGTAATCTATGGCGAATCCTCGGCCTCATCTCGCCAAATATCATCTCGCTATCACCAAGCTCATCGGCGCTAAATAACCTAGTAGTTGATACAGCGTCGTTAAATAACCAACTAAAATAAAAATAAAAATTTGTTCATTTTTGGGCAACAGGTACTTTCAATACGCAAGTAAAAAAAAAGGGTTGCTATGGAAATGTATTTAATTCTTTTGTAGCACAGTAATGTTAATTTCAATGGAAATATGTCGTTCATAGGTTCAGTATGAAATTTTGAAGTAAGTGAAAACATTTAAAAGAGCTTAAGTTATATGAAAAGAACCGTAAGATGGCGGGACAACAATTCTGTGGCCGGGAGGAAAAAGGTCTTAAGTCAATTTTTTGTGAAAATGAGATTTTTATATATTCTGAAAGCAGAAACAATTCTCTACAATCTGGTAAAACGGCTAAAGTAAAACAAGACTCCTGACTGGATTTATAGAGCGTTACCAAATGTCCTAAATACTTTTTGAATCCAGCATACACAGAATAAAGGACTTAAGAATATTTAATACTTTATTCCTTACAAACATCACAGGTGCTATGCATAGACATTTCGCTAGCCCGCGCTACGAGCGTGCTAAACTAGCCCCGGCTATCGACTGATTACTTGTACAGGATTCATATCATATCATATCGCTAACACTGGTTAATGAGTACGAAAAACGTTAGTTCGCTGATCATCCACCGGAAGCCCGCGCTAAGATGCGATAAAATTGTGCGATAAGGAGCCATGATTGGTTGAAAGACGTCCTTTCGTACCGTTTTATTGGTCAAAAGTAGTATGATGTAATAAAAGTGTAAAAGTCACTTAAAAAACTGAAGGACATGCATCATTTGACATATCGTTAATTTCATAAAATAGCTAACTTGTGCAATTCTGTGATTCTAAAGTTTTCCTATTAAATTATGACAGAAAAAGTTTTTTTTCCCTCGCCTGGCCAAGGCTCTTTAATGCTGTTAATGCATTTTCTCTAATGAATGGCTCTGGTAGCCTCGACCTTTTGTGACGAAGTAAGACCTTCTAGACGGAGGGATAAAGGTCAAATCCGCTTATTTCTTAGCTGTCAAGGTTTCTTAATTAGTTTTCTGAAGCCCGGCCACCCCCACCAGCTTCTGCTAAGTCCCTGAATGGGGTGGAAAATAATGTTAGTAAAAGGTATTAGCTGAAAGAATGTAAAATTCAGTTCTGATTGCTTCAGGAAATGTAGGCTCTAAAATTTCAGTTACCCACAGATTTACTGAAGAACACGTGACAACAGCAATACAAGTAGAATCCATTAATTTTAAATTCTATAGATACATAATACTTACTTACTTACTGGCTTTTAAGGAACCCGGAGGTTCATTGCCGCCCTCACATAAGCCCGCACATTGGTCCCTATCCTCAGCAAGATTAATCCATTCTCTATCATTCACCTCCCTCAAATCCATTTTAATATTATCTTCCCATCTACGTCTCGGCCTCCCTAAAGGTCTTTTCCCCTCCGGCCTCCCAACTAACACTCTATATGCATTTCTGGATTCGCCCATACGTGCTACATGCCCTGCCAATCTCAAATGTCTGGATTTAATGTTCCTAATTATGTCAGGTGAAGAATACAATGCGTGCAGTTCTGTGTTGTGTAACTTTCTCCATTCTCCTGTAACTTCATCCCTCTTAGCCCAAAATATTTTTCTAAGCACCTTATTCTCAAACACCCTTATCCTATGTTCCTCTCTCAAAGTGAGTGTCCAAGTTTCACAACCATAAAGAACAACCGGTAATATAACTGTTTTATAAATTCTAACTTTCAGATTTTTTGACAGCAGACTGGATGATAAAAGCTTCTCAACCGAATAATAACAGGCATTGCCCATAGATACATAATAATAATAATAATAATAATAATAATAATAATAAAAATGATTATATTTATTCATTCATTTATTCATTTTTTCTGCCCAAGAACAGGTCCTTCACTGCAAACCCAGCATTCTCCAACATTTCCTATTTTCTGTCTTCCTCTTAGTCTCCGCATATGATCCGTATACCTTAATAATAATAATAATAATAATAATAATAATAATAATGATTTATTTTAGCTGGCAGAGTTAAGGCCGTAAGGCCTTCTCTTCCACTCAACCAGCAAAAAGTGTACATACATATGCATGAACTTACAAAGACTTATATCTTAACTTAACTTATATCTTATATATATATATAATTTATATCTTAATGTCGTCTATCATCTGATATCTTCTTCTGCCCCGAACTTTTCTCATGTTCAGCATTACTTCCAGTATATCCTTCAGTTGGCAATTTCTTCTTAGCCAGTGTCCCAGTCAGTTTTTTTTTTTTCCTCTTCCTGATCAGTTTCAGCATTACTGTTTCTTCAACTCTTTCTAGCACAGCTTCATTTCTTATTCTGTCTGTCTATTTCACAGTCTCCAGTCTTCTCCATATCCACATTATAAATATTTCTAATCGTTTCTCTTCACTTCTTCGTAATGTCTATATTTCTGACACATACAGTGCCACACTGCAAACAAAGCACTTCACTAGTCTGTTCCTTAATTTTTTTTTCCAGAAATCCGCAGAAGATCCTCCTTTTCTATTAAAAGTTTCCTTTAACATTATTAATCTCCTTTAGATTTCCTGCATACATACATAGTTATTTATTTATTTATTTATTTATTTAGGCCTATTTATTTATTTATTTATTTAACCTGGTAGAGATAAGGCCGTCAGGCCTTCTCTTCCCCTCTATCAGGGGATTACAACTACAATATAAAGAATACAATTATAATTATAATTGGAATTAATATTGAATTTACAAATACAATAAAAATCAAAGTACTAAAAGAATTAACAGACTATTAAGAGCTAGACAGTTCATTGTAAAAATTAAGAAGAGAGAATTTTTTTTTATTAACTAAGTAAAAATTAAACCTACTCTACGCAGTAAGAAAATGCTTAATAAGTTTGCTTTTGAACGCTACTAAATTCCGACAGTCTCTGATGTCACTGGGTAGGGTATTCCACAAGCGCGAGAGCGAGATTGTGTATGATGATGAATACGATGATGTCTTATGTGTTGGTATGGCTAGTATGCGGCTATTTTGCGTGCGTGTGAAGAGATTATGATATGATGACAGGTAACTGAAACGGGAGGCAAGGTAGGTAGGTGTAGAAGTGTGAAGGACTTGGAAAAGGAGAACAAGAGAATGAAAATTTCTACGTTCGTTAAGCCGTAGCCAGTTTAGAGTTTGGAAGGATGGGGTAATGTGGTCAGTTGTTCTGCCCAAGGGCAGGTCTGTCATTGCAAACCCAGCATTCTCCAATATTTCCTTTTTTCTGTCTTTCTTTTAGTTTCCGCATACGATCCATATATTTTAATATCTATCAAATGATATTTTCTTCTGCCCCGAATTTTTGTCCCGTTCACCATTCCTTCCAGTGCAGCCTTCAGTATACAGTTTCTTCTCAGCCAGTAACCCAGCCAATTCCTTTTTTTTTTTTTTCCTTCGTGATTAGTTTAAGCATTATTCATCCACACTTTCTAGCACAGCTCAATTTCTTATTCTGTTTGTCCATTTCACACGCTCTATTCTTGTCCATATCCACATTTCAAATGCTTCTAGTCGTTTTTCTTCACTTCGTCGTATTGTCCATGTTTCCGACCCATACAATGCCACACTCCACACAAAGTAGGCCTACTTCACTAGTGTCTTATTTAGTTTTTTTCAGAGTTCCGCAGAAGATACTCCTTTATTATCAAAAGTTTCCTTTGACTTCTTGTCAGCATTAATAATAATAATAATAATAATAATAATGATAATAATAATAATGATAATAATAATAATGATAATAATAATAATGATAATAATAATAATAATAATGATAATAATAATAATAATAATGATAATGATAATAATGATAATGATAATGATGATAATGATAATAATGATAATAATAATAATAATAATAATGATAATAATGATAATGCTAATAATAATAATAATGATAATGATAATAATAATAATAAAAATAATAATGATAATAATAATAATAATAATAATGATAATGATAATAATAATAATGATAATGATAATAATAATAATAATGATAATAATAATAATAATGATAATAATAATAATGATAATAATAATAATAATGATAATAATAATAATAATAATAATGATAATAATGATAATGAAGAAAAAATTTTGAATGAAACTAACATTCTTAGCCATATTTTAAAATAATGTAGATTTATTTCAACTCAACAATAGGATTTTATTCTTCCAACAATAATTTCTTTCTACAATTCGCCTTGAACGCTCTCGTCAATAATTGGATTTTCACTCAACACAGTATTCGTTATAGCACTCCACCGACGACAATGACAATTTACTTGGACTAGTACGAACAACAATGAATTGTTAATCTTAACTAATATTTACAAAGCACTATTTACAAATGAGAACTGTCAGTTCTCAGTTCACAGTTCTTCTAGCTCAGTCACTCGAGTTCACAGAATCTCGAACCACAGACCTTCAGAGACAGTTCACTGTACTCGAACTCGGGTCCCTCCAACTGCGGTCCACTGCACTCGAACTCAGGTCCCTCCAACTGCGGTCCACTGCACTCGAACTCAGGTCCCTCGGATGCTGACAACAGTTGCGGACGCACACTCGAGTCGAACTCCGGTACACAAGACTGGCTTGCTTGCTCTGGCTTAGTCACTGACTGGCTGATTAATCAACTGAAAAACTGCTGTCGTTCCTTCGCGTCCGTAATTTATAACCACAGCGACGTAGCCTCGAAAGTTCCACGCGTCTCTAGAGATGGCACTCCAGAAAAATCCAGAGCCCTCTCCTCTCTACCAGCACCAGATGCGCGCGCACTCTCTCTCCACTCTCTCGCCGCGTAGGCCCTTTCCCCTTACTTCTCTCCGCCGCGCGCCGTCCCCGCGCGATCTGCTTTCTTGCGGGACGCTGGTCGTGAGTTCGAATCTCACGTCGCTGTCACAATAATATATTATGTAGTGATGTAGTTTTGTAAAATTGTGTTTGTGTAGTTTTAATTCACTAATTTGTAATTTTGTTTGTTTCAGGTAAGTTCATCAGAGAGAATTTCTGCTTTTTGATCTCCAGACAACAATATTCAAGTGAGTCTCAAATCATTATTTTTCTTATCAATGTACGATAATGTCTCATATCCCATAACTATTTAAACAGGATGAGATGCAATACATTATGTTGCGGTCGTCTTAATAGCAAATATTTTGAGTTTCATTCAAGGTTAATAATTTTTAACGGGAATCGCAATACAGTTTAGAGATAAATTATTCGGTAACATAATGCAGGCACTCAAAATGTTAGACATGGAAGGAAATTTATTATATAATTATTTTAATCGATATTATTTATAATCGCTTTAACTAAAAGATAGTTGGACGACTGTCGTCCAGGTTGTTGTTACATTGGGTAAGGATAAGGTAAGGAAAAGAAGAGGTGAGGAGAAAGTTGGGAGATGTGAATAAAAGAGATTACCTTAGTGACAAATTGAGTACAGGTACGTGATAATTAAGGAGCGGATTCCTATGTAATTAAATATTATTTTTGCGTGTGATAAAACACAATTAACAAAGTAAAAAATTCCGAACATGAAGTTTCAAGTTTAAAACCCGAATTTTATTTCACATAAAAACACATATTTTCACAAAAAATATGTAAATACATATTTTCAGGAAATCTATTATAAGCACATAAATCTTGGAGTTTTTTTTACTTAAATAGTTCTTTTTTACAAGAACTTTTAAATATTTTAAAACTAAATCAATTATGTCACTCAGAAGTACGTTATCTTTTTAAGAATTCTTGGTTGCTTCGTGTTTCTAAGCACTGTGTGGTGTATCCGTGATCCATTTTCGTAATAGTATCGCCTCAAGTTCTGAGAACTGCTAGGCAGCATATCAGTGTTATTATTAGAGAATAAATTAACATGGACAAGGAGGAGAGACCTTCCAACACATAATTAGGATTGTTTATTGTTGCTGAAGATGATTTAAATCCACGCTTTGTTTGTGAAACACAACAGATAAGAGCTCGGGTATGAACATTATTTAATTTAAACAAATTTCTGGCCTCTCGCTCATGTATATCAAGTAAGGCAATAAGTCTTCTTGTGATTCCCTGTTATCGGGCTTCGTCAATCGATATCCTTCAAGATTGTTCAAAAAAACCATTTGGCTTTCCTATTAGCAAATTTAAGCTTTTTGTGTGACACCATAAAAAACTCGAAACATCCAAAAACCTGTTGTTTGAAACAGGAAGGTGTGTGCCGTGAAAATTAAACTAGACTCGCTACCAGGTTCAGAAGTACAAGTACTAAGTTAAAAATTCCAGAATGTGTTTGGGAAAAACAGTGGATATAAAAAAATGTGTAAAGTTGCTCAAGTATTGGAAGGTGTGCCTGTAGGTGAAATTGACGGTGTTTGTATTTGTGACATTCCTCTCTTTAAATATGCACGTCTGACGTCTTGTGATGTAGAAAGATCGTTTTCACAGTATAAGTCGTTGTTCAGAGATAATCGGCATGCTTTTGTGGTGGACAATTTGGAGATGGCCTTTGTTGTTCACAGCAATTCTCGGCCAACTACTAGCACTCAAGTGTGGCTGGTGAGTACCTAGTAACATTTTTTTTCCAAGCTAAGTAAGGTATTTTTGTCTTATTTAAAAAAAAAATATATTTTTTTTATTTTTAGCAAATATGTTCGTACTTTTTAGCACATAAAAAATAAATATATTTAAATTTTTAGCACATAAAAATCCCCTCCCTAGTGATAATATTAGTCATAATATTTATATACTGTAAATACAAACATATTGGTATTAAAAAAATGAACATTTCTTGATTTCATCTGTTGCATTATTTCCGTATCTCGTTGCTATGGTAACAGATCATTACCACCCGATGCCTGTACAGAGCGGTCTGTATCGTGTAGCTTGTAATAGCATAGGGCCGTCCCATCTCCCATTTTATAATATAATGAAGGAAGCCAAAATGATGAAGATGAACTATCTCCATATTAAATTATGTATGGCGCTGCTTGTAATTCTCTAATGCAAGTTACATTAAGTTCGGGGATTCTACATGCATGCAGTAACGGTCATGCTTCGTATCCCTTCTCCATTCGCGTCTAAGAAGTGTAATTTGTGTTAATGTACTGTGTGAAGTGTTGCTACTAACTTCCACAAAGAAAGTCGTAATATATTTATTTACTTTAATCTAGTGGAATTAGGGCCATACAGTTCTCTCTACCAGACCACCAGAAATACAAATACGAAAAGTATACGCAGAGAGAAAAAAAAAGTAGATGAGAAGAAGAAATAAAAGTACAAACACAAAAAGAGTAAAAAAATAGGCCTACATACCTAAATCATAAGAGGTACAAATGAAAAATCCATATATAGTCTTTCATTCTTAGTTTTCTGCCCAAAGACAGGTCCTTCACTGCAAACCCAGCATTCTCCAATCTTTCCTATTTTATGCCTTCCTCTTAGTCTCCGCATATTGTTATTGTTATTGTTAGTAAAATAACATGTACAAAAATACAATCTTAGTTCTTCCCTGAAGGAGAAAAAACTCGTGCTCAGGGAGATATCTAAACACAAACACAGATAATTATTTGACACAAACTGGGTCAAGAAAAAAAAAATTACAGGACTAAATTAAATTTAACAATACATTTCAATTTTAACAATTTAAGTGAGACAAATACATATACATATTAAATCAATATATATTCTTTAAACATTAAATTCCTAACGCTATTTTTTAAATTTCTGACACTAAAATTTTCCAAATTTGGGTATTTATCAATTATTTTATTGTATAACCTTGGACCAAAGTAGGTACCATGGCTCAGAGCTGTGGTTGTGAAACACTTTGGTTCCTCTAGTCGTATAAAATCGGATCTTTTAGTTCCATATTTATGATGATACAATTTGAATTTATTACGATTTTTATGTAGCCTATGAAGATTAATAAGGCAATATAATAAATCTGTTTAATTTTCAAAATATTAAAATCAGTGAACAAAATCTCGGCTGAGTAATCAATTGGTTTATTAAAGCATATTTTAATTCTTTTCTGAATAAGTATTAGTGGAGTGAGATTAGAAATACATGCATGTCCCCCCCCCCCTAAAATTCCATACTGGAGAATGGATTGAAATAAAGCTAAATTTTTAATGTTGTCTATCATCTAATATCTTCAGTAGACAGTTTCTTCTTAGCCAGTGACGTAGCCAATTTCTTTTCCTCTTTCTGATCAGTTTCAGCATTATTCTTCCTTCACCCACTCTTTTCTAGAACAGATTCATTTCTTATTTAGTCTACCCGTTTCACATGTTCCATCGAAACACTTCAGTAGCTTCTCTTTACATCGTTGTAATGTCCATGTTTCTGCCCATACAAAGCAACACTCCACACAAAGCACTTCTCTAGTTTCTTCCTCAGTTATTTTTCCAGAGATCCGCAGAAAATGCTCCCTTTTCTTTTAAAAGCTTCCTTTGCCATTGCTATCCTCCTTTTGACTTCGTGGCAGCAGCTCATGTTACTGCTTATATTTTATTTTATTTTAGTAGGTTATTTTATGACGCTTTATCAACATCTTAGGTTATTTAGCGTCTGAATGAGATGAAGGTGATAATGCCAGTGAAATGAGTCCGGGGTCCAGCACCGAAAGTTACCCAGCATTTGCTCATATTGGATTGAGGGAAAACCCCGGAAAAAACCTCAACCAGGTAACTTGCCCCGACCGGGAATCGAACCCGGGCCACCTGGTTTCGCAGTCAGACGCTCTAACCGTTACTCCACAGGCGTGGACTACTGCTTATACTACACCACAAGTCTGTGAAGGTGTCGCATGTTTACCTTCTTTATTTTTCTTTCTATAAACAAGGTCTTCGTCTTGTTTGCATTTATCTTCATTCCATACTGCTCACAGCTGTCATTTGTCTCCAGTAGGATGTCTCTTAGTATCATCTCCTCTTCTGCTAACAACGCCATGTCGTCAGCACATCTTATGCACTTTATTCTTCTTTTTGCAGCTATAATCTCTGCCGTGTGTAATATATTTATGCGTAACGATTTCAACTGCAAGATTTTCAAGACTGGTAACAAATAATGTGACTAATATTCTAGTATTTCTTTATATCTTTCTGATGTCTGTTGGCTGACACGTATGTCGATCGGTTTACTGATTGTTCCCAACAAAACAAAGTATATGATTATGTCTTGTGACCAGAATATAGTACGAAAAGGTAAAAGGTGAAAAAGGTAAAGGTATCCCCGTCACACGCCATGAAGGTACTTGGGGGGGGGCATGGAGGTAGAGCCCCATGCTTTCCATGACCTCGGCACTAGAATGAGGTGGTGTGGTCGGCACCACGCTCTGACCGCCATTTACCCCCGGGAAAGACCCGGTACTCAATTTTATAGGAGGCTGAGTGAACCTCGGGGCCGTTCTGGAAGTTTGGCAAAGAGAAAAATCCCGTCACCACTTGAGATCGAACTCCGGACCTTTCAGTCCGTAGCCAGATGCTCTACCAACTACGCTACCCGGCACGAAAAGGAAATATAAAAATTGTAAATTTATCCTTTGAAAAGGTGAAAAAATTCAAAACTACTAAAATATCAACGACACTCGAGAGGAAATTAAACGCGGAATAAATATGGGAATTATCTGCTATTACTCGGTTGAGAAGCTTTTATCATCCAGTCTGCTTCCAAAAAAACCTGAAAGTTAGAATTTATAAAACAGTTATATTACCGGTTGTTCTGTTTGTTTGTGAAACTTGGACTCTCACTTTGAGAGAGGAACAGAGGTTAAGGATGTTGGAGAATAAGGTGCTTAGGAAAGTATTTGGTGCTAAGAGGGATGAAGTTACAGGGGAATGGAGAAAATTACACAACGCAGAACTGCACGCATTGTATTCTTCAGCTGACATAATTAGGAACATTAAATCCAGACGTTTGAGATGGGCAGGGCATGTAGCACGTATGGGAGAATCCAGAAATGCATATAGAGTGTTAGTTGGAAGACCTGAGGGAGAGAAACCTTTGGGAAGACCGAGACATAGATGGGAGAATATTAAAATGGATTTGAGAGAGGTGGGATATGATGGTAGGAACTGGATTAATCTTACTCTGGATAGGGGCCAATGGCGGGCTTATGTTAGGGCGGCAATGAACCTCCGGGTTTCTTAAAAGCCAGTTGTAAGTAAGTAAGTAGGTAAGAATAACATATTATGACGTAATTCTTGTACTCGACAGTTTTACGTAAAACTAAATTGAAAGACTTTCTGCCGAGACATCTCTTACAGGTCCTTAACATATAATTCAGCATGTGAAATGTCTTGGAAAATATCATCTCTGCCACATATTGCATCAGACATACGTAACACTTTCCGAAAGATATTATAGTTTTATGATGCTGTATTCCACTTCGTCCCTGCATAAACCTGGATTGTTTCCGTCGTTATAGTCTATGATATTCTCAGACGTTATTAGGCAGAATTTAGAGGCTCCATGACTCATATACAATAAAAAATAATCACATCCTGAACTTCGCTCTTCTTGGAAATGTTGAAAGTTGTGGAGCCAAAAGGACTGCAGGACTTCCCATTACTAGACCTCGTGAATATTTTAAAACTTCTGTACAGACGGTCTCGTACGTGATTTACTGCCTGTGAGTCATCTAAAAAGAGAGTTCGTGACAGATTCACTGTACAGCGCTTTCAAGAACTGTGGTAATCTAATACTTCCAAGCGTCGCAAAGTGGAGAGGTGTAAAAATTTTCACGGTTTATTTCCTAGCTACTCCACTGACGAGCAGAGACTGGATTTCAAAGAAAAACGACAAAGAAAAATTAACGTCCTATGAGACGACACTTAAGAAATGAAGGCACTTGCAAGCTGCTGAAAGCGCACGTTATGTACTGGGTAAATGTCACACCGTAAACTAAACTCCTTAGCAAATTTTTCACAGTATGAACACAGGACTTACGAGGAATATAGAAAGAGGGGGGAAGGGTTGAAGCAGATATTTAACCTACATTCCAAAATGTATGAATAGACAGAGCATGGAGTGAGTGCATTAGATGGGTAGAGAGATAATTTGCAGTGTATATAATAGGATTGATAAACGGAGTTGTACAGATACTTATGAGTGGATGTATGGACAGATGGATGAGTAGTTGAACGGAGACTTAAGTGGATAGAGGGAAGAATTATTAATGGGGAAATGTATGACTAGGTAAACGGGCAAGTCGATATATGCATGGATGGAAGGATGGATGAGTAAGCGAATGATTGGCTTGAATGGAAGAGTAAGTCGATGATTGGTTTGAATGCATGAGTAAGTGGATGATTGGCTTGGATGGACGAATAGATGGATAGATGAATGATAAAGCGCATGACTGGCTTGGATATATGAGTAAATGGATGATTAGCTTGGATAGATGGATAGATAGACGGATGATAAAGCGCATAATTATCTTGAATGAAAGAATAAGAGAATGATTGGTTTCAATGGATGAGTAACTTGATAATTGGCTTGAATGGATAGATAAATGAGTAAGTGAATAATTGGCTTGGATGAGGGAGTTAGTGGATGATTGGCTTGTATCACTGGATGAATGACTAACCGAATGATTGTCTTGGATGTAAGAGTAGGTAGATGGTTTGGTGGATGAATGAGTAAATGGATGGTTGGCTTGAATTGATGGATAGATAGATGGATGGATGGATGCGTAAGTGAATGTTTGGTTTGAATTGATGGATGTATGAGGAAGCGGATAATTGGTTTGAATTGATGGATGAGTAAGTGGATGATTGTGTTGAATTCGTAGATGGATGAGTAAGTGGATGATTGGGTTGAATTGATGAGCGGATGAGTAAGTGGATGATTGTGTTGAATTCGTAGATGGATGAGTAAGTGGATGATTATGTTGAATTCGTAGATGGATGGGTGAGTAGGCGGATGATTTGGTTGAATTGATGGGTGGATGAGTAAGTGGATGATTGGGTTGAATTCGTAGATGGATGAGTAAGTGGATGATTGTGTTGAATTCGTAGATGGATGAGTAAGTGGATGATTGTGTTGAATTGATGGATGGGTGAGTAGGCGGATGATTTGGTTGAATTGATGGATGGATAAGTGGATGATTCTGTTGAATTCGTAGATGGATGAGTAAGTGGATGATTGTATTGAATTCGTAGATGGATGAGTAAGTGGATGATTGTGTTGAATTGATGGATGGGTGAGTAGGCGGATGATTTGGTTGAATTGATGGATGGATGAGTAAGTGATGATTGGTTTGAATTGATGGATGAGTAAGTGGATGATTGTGTTGAATTCGTAGATGGATGAGTAAGTAGATGATTGGGTTGAATTGATGGATGGATGAGTATGTGGATGATTGGGTTGAATTGATGAGTGGATGAGTAAGTGGATGATTGTGCTGAATTGATGGGTGGGTGAGTAGGCGGATGATTTGGTTGAATTGATGGGTGGATGAGTAAGTGGATGATTGGGTTGAATTCGTAGATGGATAAGTGGATGATTGTGTTGAATTCGTAGATGGATGAGTAAGTGGATGATTGTGTTGAATTGATGGATGGGTGAGTAGGCGGATGATTTGGTTGAATTGATGGGTGAATGAGTAAGTGGATGATTGGGTTGAATTCGTAGATGGATGAGTAAGTGGATGATTGTGTTGAATTCGTAGATGGATGAGTAAGTGGATGATTGTGTTGAATTGATGGATGGGTGAGTAGGCGGATGATTTGGTTGAATTGATGGATGGATAAGTGGATGATTCTGTTGAATTCGTAGATGGATGAGTAAGTGGATGATTGTATTGAATTCGTAGATGGATGAGTAAGTGGATGATTGTGTTGAATTGATGGATGGGTGAGTAGGCGGATGATTTGGTTGAATTGATGGATGGATGAGTAAGTGATGATTGGTTTGAATTGATGGATGAGTAAGTGGATGATTGTGTTGAATTCGTAGATGGATGAGTAAGTAGATGATTGGGTTGAATTGATGGATGGATGAGTATGTGGATGATTGGGTTGAATTGATGAGTGGATGAGTAAGTGGATGATTGTGTTGAATTGATGGGTGGGTGAGTAGGCGGATGATTTGGTTGAATTGATGGGTGGATGAGTAAGTTGATGATTGGTTTGAATTGATGGATGAGTAAGTGGATGATTGGGTTGAATTGATGGGTGGATGAGTAAGTGGATGATTGGTTTGAATTGATGGATGAGTAAGTGGATGATTGTGTTGAATTCGTAGATGGATGAGTAAGTGGATGATTGGGTTGAATTGATGGGTGGATGAGTAAGTGGATGATTGGTTTGAATTGATGGATGAGTAAGTGGATGATTGTGTTGAATTCGTAGATGGATAAGTGGATGATTGGGTTGAATTGATGGGTGGATGAGTAAGGGGATGATTGTGTTGAATTGATGGATGGGTGAGTAGGTGGATGATTTGGTTGAATTGATGGATGGATGAGTAAGTGGATGATTGGTGTGAATTGATGGATGAGCAAGTGGATGATTTGGTTGAATTGATGGATGTATGAGTAAGCGGATGATTGTTTTGGATGGAAGGGTAATTGGATTATTGGCTTGAACTGATTATTAAGTGGATGACTGACTTGATTGGTTCACTAGTGTTAAAACTACTTTTCGCACGCTACTATTTAATAGCCAGTTTTAACACGCTTACCTGGTGCTAAGAGATGTGCATGTGGAAATAACTATCTAAAAGAGATTAAACGTTAGATAAATTAATGCTTATCGTATGACAATTGTAACGAGTTTGTATAACAAGAATTGTAAAACAAATAAGGAACTGCGGAATTAAATTTGCAGTAATCAGAGGTCTTAGTTCGCACGGCTGTAAGAGGAGTGGAATGTCATATTAAACTCTTGATTTTATGCATCTTGCACAGAGCGCGCCACGAAGCGTATGCCCATACGTTCGGATAAGTTTCATGTGCGTTGTTCTGCAGACGTAGGCAGGAATCCTCTTTACACAACTATAATAACATCTAATTTTCTTTAAGCCTTGTCTTACATTGCTATCCCGGCTCGGGAGTGTAATAACATGTACAGTGTTTGTTAATTCTCTTTCTGAAACCGATACGTGGTAATCTCGGAGCGGCATGACTGTCCGTGGCTGTTACTGCACAGAGCAAAAAGGGCTTACCTCACTCCGAAATCTATGAATACATGACATACGTGAAGCATTTATGTCATTGCATACGGGCTATTCTATATGAAATCGATCACTAAAAAACCTCGCATTTTTTTAATACTCTAATTTTTTCCCTATTTATACAAGGTGCTGAGGACAATGCATTTTCAAAAATATACTATCGAAAGTCAAACGGTTTTCGTATTGTTGAGCGACAAATTTAGCGTATTTTAGAAAAACAAGCCTCTTTCAGCGCTCAGAACTCTGGAAACATTTACTGCAGAACATTGAACGAGAGCTCATTTTGAAGCTGACATTTGGTAGGTTATGTTAAGAAGTAATCCTTATTTTGATTGTACACAGAGAGACAGATAATCTGATTTTACTTACTTTTAGGCTTTTTTCCAATTTGTAAAAATGTAAAAAAATATTGAGAAAAACCCTTACATTATTAAGAGGCATTCAGCATTGTTTGCTTACTGGTACGGCAATAAGTTTCGAGGGTATTAAATAAATTATTTTCACACGCCTGGACCTGAACGGCGCAGTACCGCACCCACTGGGCGAGAGCTGAAAATAAGCAAGCGTTGGGCGTCATTTTACTTCTGAGTTTATGAAAACTTGTGATAAAGGTAGCCCAGCTATGCGCTACTAGACGAAACACCATGTGTTTGTCTCCTGGCCTTGCTTGTCTCGGCTAGCTCCCGTCTCACAATCAGCTTGTTAGTTCACGCGCGTACTATTTATTTTCTTTAATTGATATTTTCAATACTTTCTTATCAATATACCATCAGTAAAAAATATGTGTTTATTTGTACTTTCAATGCGGAATCTAACTATATATTTTTAAAATATTTTTTCGGTGGCAAAGCCGTCTTAATGAGGAAAAATCTAAATTTCTCCATTTTCATAAAAAGTAAGAAAATCTGTTTATATGTCAATATAAACTTTAATTTCTCAGCATCAAAATAAACCATGATTTTGATCATTGGGTGAAAGGGTTTCGGAGCTACAACAGTTTAAATTTACAAATTTTATGAAAATACGATAAATTTAAATATGTTTAATTTAAACACTATGAAGTTCTCATGCCTCAAAGTTTGCACAAAGCATTGTATCACAGTTCTCTACGTACAAAAAAAGTTTAATTGTATTTAGAAATTGTAAGGACAATTTTGCTCTATATTTCGGTCGATTTGAGATGGAATAGCTCATACGCTCCTTTCTGCTGACAACTTGTTTTGATTTAGGGTAAATGAAGGTATTAACGCCTTACTTAGGCAAAACTTTCCTTTGTTAACCGCTCGATAGTAGAATGGAACAGTTTACCTGCGGCAATCTTTCAGGGTGGTCCTCGCAAAATCAATACATTTAAGGAAAGGTTGAGAAGATGAGACTGAAAATGTAACTGTAGGTGCAGTGTAACTATCTAAGTTGTGTCATGTAATTAATTAAGTTCATATGTAATTAATTAAGATGATATGTAATTAATAAGATGATACGTAATTAAGTTGATACGTAATTAATTAAGATGTGTAATTACTTAAGTTGGTAATAGTTGGGTGTAATAGAAGTACTTATAAGTTAGGCTTACTTTTGCTTATTGTAGGCGTTATTAAAGTATAGTTTTTATTTATAGTCCTTGGTTTATTGCATCTATTTATTTATAGTTAGAAGTAAATTGATGTTTATTTTATTTTTTTATTTCTGTAATTATTTTAAATTTTATTAATATTGTAATGTTACTATTGTATATTATATATCTCTGTCACCGGTTGTATACCTAATTGTAGTGTTAATAAATACGTACATACATACTTACTTACTTACAAAGGGCTTTTAAGGAACCCGCAGGTTCATTTCCGCCCTCTCATAAGCCCGCCATCGGTTCCTATCCTGTGCAAGATTAATCCAGTCTCTATCATCATATCCCACCTCCTTCAAATCCATCTACGTCTTGGCTTCCCCAAAGGCCTTTTTCCCTCCGGCCTCCCAACTAACACTCTAAATGCATTTCGAGATTCGTCAATACGTGCTACAAGCCCAGCCCATCTCAAACGTCTGGATTTAATGTTCCTAATTATGTCAGGTGAAGAATACAATGCGTGTAGTTTTGCGTTGTGTAACTTTCTCCCTTCTCCTGTAACTTCATCCCTCTTAGCCCCAAATATTTTCCTAAGCAGAAGGCATTAACGCCACCAATTCAAAAAATGGGTTACAACTGACAGAAATACGGACAATAATATTGATTTTTCTTTTGGATATTGAACATTTGAAGCCTTTCCTATGGAATTTACATTTCAAAAGTTGTAATTCTGGCAAGGTTTTGCAACAATACAAGCACAGTATTACGCAACTAGTTAGGTAATGATACTGCAATTACCTAATTGGTTGAGTAATGTATACCAGACATGAAATTAAATAAATAGCATTGATTTTATGTATTATAAACATTAAACAACATTATGTTCACAATTTCCATGATACTAAACTTTTTTTAAATTGCAGAATTTGCAGCATTTTCAATATGTGAATCCTGGTTTGAATTATTTTAACAATGTTTGTTTGTTTCTAGTACTGCTGTTCTTCTGTTATAAACAAAAATCTATCGTGTTCAAAACTAATAAAACAGAATTTAATTGAGGAATTACTTGTCCATAAGTTTATTACGCACAATATACTTAACTTTATTTCAATCGGTAATTATGTAGGGAATTGTAGGATGGGCTAGCTAATTTTAATACACTTTACTGAATACAGAAGAAAATAATTAAAATATATCTTCATAAGCCTATTGATTTTCCATCTCAAAAATTATTTTTAGACTTTAATATTCTTAAAATAAGACAAATTTATTATATTGTATTAATAAAATTCATACATAAAAATCGAAATAGTTTTGAATTGTATTTTCATAATTATGAAACAAAAGATATGAATTCTTTAAGATTGTTTGAACCAAAATGTAACACTGCTACAGTATTTAATCATAGTAGTAATTTAGGCCCAAGAATATATAACAAATTTATATTTAAATATCCTAATCTTGTCAATTCTAATGGTTCCAGTATTAAATTTAAAAAGTTATGTATGGATTTTATAAAAATTGAAAATTTTAAATTTATATATTCTTATTGCGTAGTAGACATAAGACAAATTGTATTATATATTTCTTAATTTCAATTCAGGAATCCGCCCCTGAGCACGAGTTCTACTCTTTCAGGGGCGAGCTAAAGTTTTTCCTGTTTATATTATATTTTGTTACATTTATTATCGAAATAAATAAATAAATATTAATTAATTAATTAATAAGTAAATAAGTAAGCAAGTAAATAAAAACTAAGTAAATAAAGAAACCAGTAAATAAATAAATAAGTGAATAAATAAATAAATAAATAAATTAATTAATAAGTAAGTAAATAAGTAAGCAAGTAAATAAATAACTAAGTAAATAAATAAATAAGTAAATAAATAAATAAGTAAATAAATAACTAAGTAAATAAATAAATAAGTGAATAAATAAATAAGTAAATAAATTACTAAATAGGTAAATAAATAAATAAGTAAATAAATAAATAAATAAATAAAGTAATAAATAAACGAATCGCTTTTCGCAGGAAGAAACTAATAAATAATAATAATAATAATAATAATAATAATAATAAATAATAATAATAATAATAATAATAATAATAATAATAGCCTCTCCACGAAAAACATGTTCGAAACTAATAAAAATAATACAATAATTATTTTTATTTAAATGTTTTTTTTCTTCAAAGTGGATAAAACGTTTTACGATATACTTACATTGGACTGGTTATCAAAACTTTCCAATGCCGTATTGCAATATGAAACGTTAGAATAGGTAGTTATATCATAGAAAACTATTCCCTATTGTTCTATATAATAATTATGGATTTTTATATTGGTCTTTTGTTTTTATTCGTTGTCATGGCAAACATTCTCTGTTTAACTGTTTATTTTTATTAGCATGATTTGTGAGCTTCAACTGCTATATGTAACTGTAATTAATAATTTCGACTTCGTGAGTTTGAATCATTCTCGTTTATTTCGATTTTAATTGGTAACACTAATGACATTGCCCGTTGCATGATTCAATTAACAGTAAATAAGGTACATAATGAGTTAGGAATACAATGCATGTACATATTTGAATGGAAAGTTCCGCATACTGATTTAGCCCAATGGCTGTTACAACATCATAACGCCTGCCTGAATTTCACTGTAATATGAATGAAACGAAATAAAGTGTGTGTGAAATGTTTCACACCTTCTCAAAATTGAAATAAATATTTCAACGACTTCAGTAAGCTAAAATTTTTAGGCTTTTAGAAGTCATGAGGCGGTTTAATCAACAAAAATTAGCTTCAAAAGCAAGCTTATTAAGCATTTTATTACTGCTTAGAATAGGTTTAATATTTAATTAATAAGAAAAAATGTTTCTCTCTTCTTAACTTTTACAATAAACTGTCTAGCTTTTATTAATCAGTTAATATTTTGATTTTTATTGTATTTGTAAATTTAATATTAATTGCAATTGTATTCTTAATATTGTAGTTGTAATCCCCTGGTAGAGCGGAAGAGAAGGCCTGATGGCCTTATCTCTACCAGGTTAAATAAATAAATAAATAAATAATAAATAAAAATAAAATGTTAAAAAATGCGTGCAGTTGTGCGTTGTATAACTTTCTCCCTTCTCCTGTAGCTTCATCCCTCTTAGCCCCAAATATTTTCCGAAGAACCTTATCTCTGACACCCTCAACATCTGTTCCTCTCTCAAAGTTTGAATCTAAGTTTCACAACCATACAGAACGACCGGTAATATAACTGTTTCTGTCTAACTTTCAGTTTTTTTTGAAAGCAGACTGGATGACAATCCCATAGCCAATTTATTCTGCGTTTAATTTCCTCTGGAATGTCACTTATATTTATTACTGTTGCTCCAAGATGTTTAAATTTTTCCACGTTTTAAAAGATAAATTTCAAATTTTTATATTTCTTATTTGTACTATGTTCTCGTCACGAGATATAATCATATATATTTTTTTTCGGAACTTACCTCCAAATCTATCTCATTACTTGCTTCAGGTAAAATTCCTGGTTTTTCCTGATAATTTGTGGACTTTCACGTAACATATTCACGTCAGCCACATAAAAAGCAGCTGATGTAACCTGTTCAATTCCAAATCCTCTCTGTTTTTCCTACTTTTAGGACTACTGTTACCTGATTTTAAGAACTTTATTTCCTTACTGCTTTTTTTTACATATCGGTAAAGCCACAGTATTTGTGTGTTTGCAATGTTTTTCTTGAACTGGAATATAATTTACAGTTTTTAAAAATACAGACTCGCACATAATTCAACAGAATGCTTTTTCTTACATTATACCAAAGTCAGGAATCTAAAATCTAATTTTAGTGCGAAACAAAAAAATAATAATAATAACTGTTATTTACGGAACAGTAGAAAATCAGCCTTTATTGACTGATTTATTTCCACTCCATTTTCTCTGAAATGACTTATAGTTAAAAATGCTTTTTGACATTCAGCATTACTTTACAATATATACTTAACATGTGCTATCAGATTAAAGATTTTCCTTCACATGTTCCGATCACAAAAATATAATTTCTGAAAAGTGTAAGTTAGGTATGGGACAAGTGTTTGGTTTCGTATGGGGCACACTAGTATTAAGTTATCCTATTCAACTGAACTTAACAATGATAACTGAAAGATTGTTTCAGAGTGTGCCTTACATACCCAAATTTTTTAATTTTGGGTTCAATCATCTTAATTTCATCAGCTGGAAGTGCAAATATTAATTAACCGCCCTGAAACGGAAAATCCCTTTTTTGAAATTATTGTTTGTATGTCTGTCTGTCTGTGTGTCTGGATGTTTGTTACCTTTTCACGCAATAATGGATGAACCGATTTATATGAAAATTGGAATATAAATTAAGTTCGTTGTAACTTAGAATTTAGGTTATATGGCATTCAAAATATTTTATTTAAAAGGGGGGTTATAAGGGGGCTTGAATTAAATAAATCAAAATATCTCCCTTATTATTAATTTTCATGAAAAATATTACATAACAAAAGTTTCTTTAAAAATAATTTCTCATAAGTTTTATTCTATGCAAAAGTTTGATAGGACCGATATTTAATGAGATAAATAAGTTTCAAAATTACAATAACAACGCCATCTAAGGCGATGTAATGAAATAAAAAACAAATGACTTCGTCTATAAGGGGCCTTGGACAACAACAATCGAAAGCTATGAAACATAGCCTACAGATAATGTTTCTGTGTTCGTATGAAGTAATGTCGGAAGCTAAATTAACCGATTTGTATAATTAATTATTATTTCACCATTGAAAGTGTAGTTTCTCTAGATTGACATAATGCTATAATGTTATTACAGTACCTTCTGAGTGAATTGAGGACAGGTAAGATTAAAATAGCTTCTTATGCACAGAAAACTTGATAGGCTATTCTGTACATTCGTTTCCTGTATTTCCTAAAATAATTTTTATGACCGAATGAGTGGTCTCTGGATCAAAATGATCGCATTTTATTTTTTTTAATACAATTTAAATTAAGTAACATAATAAACGATATATTCTTCTATCAAACACGAATGTTCCCTGCATCAAATGTCCTATTTTAATTATGTAATTACTTTATATTTATTTCTAACGGGTGCAGCGGAGCGCGCGGGTGCGGCTAGTAGTGAATAAATATGGTAAATTAAAAATATGAATGTCGTCTCCTAGTGACGAAACAGTTGAATATCTTGACGAAATACTGAAGTCCTTTCAAGTCCATTAAAAGTTTAGTGCCGTTCGCAGGAATTCCAGTCCCATTTTACAGCCGAAATACTTTAGAGCAACATTCAATAGCTCCATCCCCTGTAAAACTGTATTTTAGTGCGTAGGAAGAGGGTGGGTTCAGCAGCCACCCCTCAATAAAAATGCTGGGAATGCGACTCCTGTTCTATCATGTGGTTAAAGGGGTTGGGGAGCGTCAGAAAAGAAGAGGAAGGCCATGGGGTTGGAAGGGTTGAGTGCGAACTAATGGCTGGCCAACCGCTGCCATAATCATCAAAATCATCAGCTACCTCCACTACATCTACCCAGTAGCCAACAAATGGCACGGCTCCTCGGGACGTGACTTGTGCAGGCTGTGGCAATTTTCCTTCTCTTTTCATCTCCGGCCGCATTTAAGGTCGTTCATTCTCCCAGTCTTTAGCCCATAAATTCTCATCCCCAGCTCACAGCTTTTTTTCCACCTCCCGAACTGGAAGTCCTGTAGTAACAAAATGCGTATTCAAACGGTATTCACAGAGGAAATGAAGCAAATGCTTTTGAAATTTACCTAAGAAGGAAACTTTCGCACCATCAGGTAGATACTACCGTTAAAATTGTGTAATCTACATGGGTGCAGTAAATGGTAAAAAAATATCACGAAGATGACTATAGTAATATGCGTTACAGGAGCGGTATGTTGAAGTTTTCGTGTTCGAGGAAAAGTTTGAAAAAGCGAAACGTAGTTGAGCTTTTTTAATTTCCGAGAATTGAAAGAAAACATACCGCTCGTGTATCTTACATTATTTTGTGCGAAGATCGTTTATTACATACCTGAAAGAGAAATTTCTAATTAGTTGCAATGAAATCTCCATCTTGGTTTCTGTTCAATGACGGCAAATTTGCAAAACAAAACTATCTATCTTCAACATTGTTGCTTTAAAATGTTTTCTGTGTTTACTATACTCCAGCAGGCCGTGATATACGTCTGTCTTTTTTTTCCCCCAGTCTATGATGAGTCTGGAATCTCGTTGATTTTTTCACGGCTTCCTTAATGTTACTTGCATCACGAATGCAGTAACTTTAGTGGAGTTGTAGAGTTCACTTAATTTTTGCAAATATTTAAAAACAATAATTAACAGTGCAATTTAGGTGAAATTGCAGTGGTAAGTTTCCAATTTATAATTATTACTGTATTAAACGTCTCTAAAAATAATATGTTAAAAGCCTAAAGCAGTAAAATCAATATATCACTTAAGCGGTAAGAAGAGGGAAATTGTTATGTGTGTTAGGTTGGGAATACTGAATGTGGAATTTTAGATTTTCCGCGGATTGGTTTTGTGCGGAAACCAAGCAAATACGCACGATCTGGCACAAATACATTTTGTGCTCTTTCAGATGATATATTGAAAGAACTATAGGGTGTAGGATGCCATTTAAACTTTTCCGATGTCGTCATAACTGGCATAACAATAGTCGCAATAGTAATATACGTTACAAGAGCGGTATGTTGACGTTTTCATGGTCGAGGAAAAGATTGAAAAAGCGAAACGTAGTTGAGCTTTTTTAATTTCTGAGAACATGAAAACAAACATACCGCTCGTGTATCGTACATTATTTTGTGCGAAGATCGTTTATTACATACCTGAAAGACGAATTTCTAATTAGTTGCAATGAAATCTCCATGTTGGTTTCTGTTTAATGACGCCAACTTCGGAACACCAAAATATCTTTCTTCAACATTGTTGCTGTAAAATGTTTTCTGTGTTTACTATACTCCAGTAGGCCGTGATATATGTCTGTCTTTTTTTTCCCCCAGTCTATAAATGCGAACTTAAAACAAACGGTAAGGTTATGTAATGATTTATTTTTCATTTTAATATTTTAACAATATTATTTATATAACATATTGCAGTAATAACATCGGCATCTGGAATCTCGTTGATTTTTTCAAGGCTTCCGTAATGTTACTTGTATCAGGAATGCAATAAGTTTCGTGGAGTAGTAGACTTTACTTAATTTTTGCAAATATTTAAAAACAATGATTAACATTGCAATTTGTGTGAAATTGCAGTGGTAAGTTTCCAATTTATAATTATTACTATGTTAAACGTCTCTAAAAATAATATGTTAAAAGCCTAAAGCAGTAAAATGAATGTCGGGCTTAATCGGTAAGAAGAGGGAAATTGTTATGTGTGTTAGGTTGGGAATACTGAATGTGGTATTTCACACTTACCGCGTATTGGTTGTGTGCGGAAAACAAGCAAATACGCACGATCTCGCACAAAATATTTTGTTTTCGTAAAATATTCCTTTCTAGATGCAAGATTTAACGTGTCTCAACTTTTTTGTTCGATATCCCCTCATCAAGTTTATTTTCAGTTATGCGTTACCTTTGAAACACCGTGTATGTTTAAATTAATACACAAACAATTGAAGTACGCAAGAAACAAATGACGTGAATGAGTGTATAAAGGAAATAGAAACTTCGTCGTGTTGTAACAAATAAAGGCCAGCTCTACAATGACTTTACAGAGCTGCAGAGATGAAGCCGGAGAAAGTCGATACCAGATAAATGGACAGTAATAGAATTCCATAGCAAAGGTTGCGTTGCAGCCCGCAAGGATAGGTCAGCTGAAGACCTTTGAAGAGTGCTCTCTAGTATCCGATGACAGTGGGTTTCGGCCTAATAAGAAGCAAGAAAGAACATCAATGGTTAGCCTCAAGGGTTCTCAAGCCATGGCTGAATTTCAAGAGTGGTTGCATCAACTCTGATACTTTACGTAGACAGTTGGAAATTGGTTGTAATGAAATTTCGATGCCGGAGCCGTGTACAAGATTGGATTTGTATCCAATTGCAAACATTTCGATGGGATTGTTCAGTTGGAGGGCTCATTGTCAGTAATATTAAAATTGTCGGCGATTTCTAGTTACTTCAGAATTATCTATCCAGTGTCGCTCGTCGAATACCAATGTAATACATTAATATGAGTTTTATTAACTTAATATTTTCAGTATTACCTCCAAGAATATATAACACCTTCCCTCCAGTTACTTTCATGGGTGCGTCTGAAGGAACGAAGAACAATACATTCACTGTCTCTTCTGTTTAGAATCATGCATACTTCTACTCCGAATTATCTGTTATCGCGCTTTCAATTTCTTACAACTTTTCGAAACCGACATCAAGCACTTCTTTCTATCCCTTATCATAGAACGTCTTTATACTCATCTTCCTATACTGTAGAAATACCTCGCCTCTGGAATTCGTTACCTAATGATGTCAGGGACTGCCGGACTTTATCATAATTCGAAATTAAATTGGAAAATTTTGTCTTAGTTAATGTTTTTAGATATTGCTAGAAGTATTGATTTGTGTTTTTTTTTCCTTTTTCTTTTTTAATCTAGATTAAAATTGCAAGTTTCTTGTTTATGTTAGTTAGGATACAATTAATTATGATACTTAATCACTCATTTAAAGTTTGTGTGACTTCAACCTGTGTATATTTTTGTGTGGTTTTACTTTGTTCATAGTGTTTTTTTTTCTCTCTTTGTTTCTTGTGTAGTTTTACTTTGTATATAGTGTATTTTTTTCTGTTTATTTCTATTATTGTATTTGTATTCCTGGTGTTGTGGAAGAGAAGACCAGAATAAATAAATAAATAAATAAATAAATAAATAAATAAATAAATAAATAAAACGTTCAGTTTGTTCATCTTCATGACTACCACCGTCGGTGTTCGCTTGAACCAAATATCCTTGTCTTTTACTTCGACATGTTTAGTGTGGGTGTATTAATATCATTTGGGTGAACTATTCAGTTTGTCTGTTTTTATCTTTTACTGGGAATATTTGAAAGTGCTGTCTGATTTCTGCTTGAATACTTGTGTATTGGTTTGTACACACTTTAACTGCGCATGGAATCTGCGACGGGGTATTGTATCTCGCTTCTGTAATATTCTGCACAACATAGTGACAGGGACGTAGCGTCCATGGATGTGGGAGATGTGTTACATACCCTGCAATTTCCTTCAAGGTGACTCTGAATTATGAATTATAATATTGTAACATATAATCGTTTTCGGACAGATCAAGTTTTCCCTGAATGTTTGATTTTGAATTTGCACTATGTTTTAATCACCTTGAACACAAGGCGCGACCTTTAGTAAGAATTATACTGTAATTCTATGGGCACGGCCCGCTTGATGTTTAAAAACACTTCGCAACGTCTCAACGACATCTGTCGTCAGCCCGAGGAAACTCGTGCAGTGAGCATGCTCGTGACCCTGGGTATGTATAGCGTTGTAGTACATATTGTCGTATAGTCATGCTTGTGTTGTAATATTATTTCCAGCGACATAAAGAATGATGAGTGAGTTATTTGTTCCAAAATGTTACTCTTTTCATTTGTGAACACTGAAGACTGTTTTGAAAGATTAATTGTTTAGTGTTGAAATAAATTATTTAGGTTAAGATCTTTGTGTTATGCGCTTATGGGCTCCAAGATATGTAAGCTGACAATATACATCCAAGAGGTCACGCAGTGAGTGAAAGGGAAATTGTTTCGTGTTCATTGTCGCAATGCATCAAATATGGAAACAAATTGTTGTATAATCGACAAATTGAAGGTAAGGAGCTTCCAGACTTTAACGTTCTCTGAAAAAGAAGACGTAATTAAAGGAGGCCCTTCAAAACCACTACTGAATATCACTACGAACATAAAAAAGTGTGTAAGACATTTTAATGTAAAGATTTATGAAAGTGAGTCGTGGCTGTGAGGTTGTAAGGCTTTAAACAAACTGTTTTACTGGTCTTGTCTTATCTTTTCTAATGAAAAGTCCGTTTGAAATACCAATGGCTGTGAAGATTTAAATAATATTTATAAGGCAGCCAAGAAACATAACTATTTTTGTAACCATATAATATTTGAAAAAAAAAAAAAATCGACTAAAAATGTTAGGGGAAACTCCAAGGAGAGCCACCGGCGTAACTCGGTCGGCTAAGGTGCATGCTTGCCGATCCAGAGTTGCAATCGGGCGTGGGTTCGATTCCCGCTTGCGCTGATTACCTGGTTGTGATTTTTCCGAGGTTTTCCCCAACCGTAAGGTAAATGTCAGGTAATCTACGGTGAATCCTCGGCCTCATCTCGCCAAATATCATTTCACTATCACCACTTCATCAACGCTAAATAACCTCGTAGTTGATACAGCGTCGCTATATAACCAAGTAAAAAAACTCCAAGGATAGTAAACGTGAGTTTATTAATTTTATTTTTACTGCATAGTCCTAAACTAAGTTTATTAAAACACTTTTCAGTGTGTCTATTATTTCTCGATGTTTTACTAGGTACGTAATATACTTGTAAATTTGTATTAGCAAGGAAGATATATGCAGTGTTTATACCACATGATACAATTGTATTCGGATACAGATATGGGAAATTCCATTTTCAAACTATGTTAACTGGGTTACATACCCCAGTCTGAAAACCAGGCTACGCCACTGTATAGTGATATTGCATCTGGCAGTTTTGATGAAGTTTTAATGACCAGTCATTTGTCTCCTTCACTTAATATTTGCGTTACTATGGAATTAAATTTTTAAGTAATAAAGCTGGTTCCACCAGTTACGTATATGGTATACATACATACATACATACATACATACATACATACATACACGCACACAAACATATATAAATACGTACACAAACATATTATATAAATACGTACACATAATATACGAGACGGCATTGGTAACTTCTTGGCCTTAACATCAGGGTTTAACAGGAAAAAAGGAGGAATTTTAAGAGAGGAGGAAGTTTAGGAGAAGTAAGGAAATGAAGTTTAAGAGGAGAGAAGGAAATTTAGAACTAGGAGGAGGAAGTTTAAGAGAAGAAGAAGAGGAATTTTTAAGAGAAAGAAGTGAAGGAATTTTAAGGGAACGAAATGGAGGAAGTTTAAGATAAGGTTAGGAGAGGAGGAAGTTTAATAGAAGGCGAGAAGGAAGCTTACGAGAAGAAAGGGAGGAAGTTTAAGAGCAGAGGAGGAAGTTTAGGAGAAGGAAGAAAATCAGGAAGTTTAAGTGGAGACGAAATTTGGAAGAAAAAAGAGGAAGTTTAAGAGAAGGAAGTGGAGGAATTTTAAGAGAAGGGAGGAGAGAAGTTTAAGATAAGTGTAAGAGAGGAAGAAGTTTAAGAGAAGGCGAGACGAAAGCTTTGGAGAAGAAAGTAAAGGAGGACGTTTAAGTGGAAAGGAGGAAATTTAGGAGAATGAAGAAAATCAGGAAGTTTAAGTGGGGAGGAGGAAATTTAGAAAGAAGAGGAGGAGGAATTTAAGAGAAGAATGAGGAGGAATTTTAAGAGAAGGAAGTGGAGGAATTTTAGGAGAAGGAAGTGGAGAAGTTTAAGATAAGTGCAAGAGAGGAAGAAGTTTAAGAGAAGGCGAGATGGAAGCTTTGGAGAAGAAAGTAAAGGAGGACGTTTAAATGGAAAGGAGGAAATTTAGGAGAATGAAGAAAATCCGGAAGTTTAAGTGGGGAGGAGGAAATTTAGAAAGAAGAGGAGGAGGAATTTAAGAGAAGAATGAGGAGGAATTTTAAGAGAAGGAAGTGGAGGAATTTTAAGAGAAGGGAGGAGAGAAGTTTAAGATAAGTGTAAGAGAGGAAGAAGTTTAAGAGAAGGCGAGACGAAAGCTTTGGAGAAGAAAGTAAAGGAGGACGTTTAAGTGGAAAGGAGGAAATTTAGGAGAATGAAGAAAATCCGGAAGTTCAAGTGGAGAGGAGGAAATTTAGAAGGAAGAGGAGGAGGAATTTAAGAGAAGAATGAGGAGGAATTTTAAGAGAAGGAAGTGGAGGAATTTTAGGAGAAGGAAGTGGAGAAGTTTAAGATAAGTGCAAGAGAGGAAGAAGTTTAAGAGAAGGCGAGATGGAAGCTTTGGAGAAGAAAGTAAAGGAGGACGTTTAAGTGGAAAGGAGGAAATTTAGGAGAATGAAGAAAATCAGGAAGTTTAAGTGGGGAGGAGGAAATTTAGAAAGAAGAGGAGGAGGAATTTAAGAGAAGAATGAGGAGGAATTTTAAGAGAAGGAATTGGAGGAATTTTAGGAGAAGGAAGTGGAGAAGTTTAAGATAAGTGCAAGAGAGGAAGAAGTTTAAGAGAAGGCGAGATGGAAGCTTTGGAGAAGAAAGTAAAGGAGGACGTTTAAGTGGAAAGGAGGAAGTTTAGAAGAATGAAGAAGGTAATATTTAAGAGGAAGTTCAGGATAAGAAAAAGAGGAGGAGAAGGAAATAGAGGAGAAAGTTTAAGAGGAGATGAGAAAGTTTAAGAGAAATAGGAAGAGAAGGAATTTTAGAAGACTGAATTAGAGGAAGTTTAGGAGAAGGAAAGGAGGAAGTTTAAGAAAAGAGGACGTTTAAGATGAGGAAGTTTAAGAGAAAGAAGAGGAGAGTAAAAGAAGGAGAGGAAGGAATGAAGGAAGTGTGAGAGAAGCAGAGAAGAAATTTTAAGAGAAAGGAGAAGAGAAAGAAGGTTAAGGGAAGTTCGGGTTAAGTTTAAGGGAAGAAAGAAGACGAGGAAGTTTAAGAGAAAGAAGTTTAAGAGTAGGAGGAAGATTAAAGGAAGGAAGAAGAGGAATTTTAAGGGAAGGAGGGGAGGGAACAATTTAAGAAGAAGGGAAGAGTTAGAAATTTAAAAAAAGGAGAATATAGAGGGAAGTTTGGTGAGAAAAGATAATGATAAAAACTGTGATAAAGAAATGTGGATATAGTTTGAGAGAAGGAAATTTAAGACTAAAATAAAAAAAAACATGAAGAAATTAGAGTGTGGACGAGGGGAATGGGCAATGAGGGTTCAAATATTATGGTTACCCTAATTTTTGTTACGTTTAAAACACACAACACAGCAAAAGAAAGCAGAATGGAAGAATGATTGTATCGCAGTTCGTGTGTGTAGCTATCGGGGTTGGCGCTTTAATACATCGCATAAATTTTGTTCACGTTTTTATTTTGGGATATATCTGCCATTTATATTTCGTAGCAAAAGGTACTATGCATTGCGATCAGAATTGGAATAATTGGCAATAGTTCTGCTAATGACTCGATGTACACTCTTGTTCCACATTTAGTCAGAGCACGCCATTCTGTTTTAATTAAAAACGTAATGTTTGTTTTGCAGTCCTCCGGACTGTAAAATGTCGACTTATTTCCAAAAAAATTTCAACTGATTACATATGCAGCGCTAAAGAACGCTGTATGTGTGTGTGACTTTGTTCTCTGTACAAATTTTGTCTGCTGGAAAACGTTATTTTATATCATGTTGGCAACGTTATTGGATCACGTTACATAATGATTCTCTCTGTTCTGCTATTGGTAATGTAATTTTCTCTAACATCTGTATTAATGTCAACTGGTTTCTCTTTGTGTGTGTCCCAGTTCCCCCCCCCCTCCTGTGCTCTCCCGTCATCCAGTCACAGAGGACACAAAATATTGGTCGAATCATCAAACGGAAAGTCTTTCAAACGAAACCAGAGAACGGATGAACAGTAAGAGAGAATAAAAAAAATGGAGTCCTGACTCATCTAATTGAAATTTCATTCACCCAAAAGCCAGTGAATATCTCTGTTATTAGCGGTTAGAGGAGAGGGGGATATAGCATTGACATGTGGTTTCATACAATATTTTGACTTCCTTTGATATCATCGTTAGTCATATTGGGGTGGGGTAGATTATTAACCTTTGTTTCTTTGGTTTAGCAGGTACTATTCTGCATTGAGATTAGAATGGGATGTATGATATGATTTCAGGATGATGAAGTGTTGTGTCATAGTCAAAGTTGGTCAATGTAATCTAGACGTAAAACATGTGTAATTTCTGCCCTGATATTCCCTCTTATTACTTCCAGTTCTGGTATGTGATAGGATTCCTGACCAGTCCATTGCTTCCGATATTCCAATGTTAACTCCATCAAAACTAGTCAGCCGATATGTAACATAGCTATCAGTAAATTCCATTCTCTTATCGGATAGAACATATTTTTTGCACTTATTTTAAAAATAAGAAAACTGTTCAGTAACCTTTATATAGGGACATCATTTTATTTTTACTTCAATTTTTATTATACCTGAGTTTTTTAATGTACTTCACTCCCACCCCCTCTACTAGTAAACTTCCAACCGTTCTCCAAACAAAACCGAGGCCGCGTATGCAGTACTGAGTTAGTGAGTATAGTACGTTACAGAAATATGTTCGCGTTTTCCAGTGACTAAAGAGCTTTCAATATTGAATCATATTTTCGCACAGGTAGAGCCCGGGCGAGAAGTTATGGCATCGGCGCGAGGAACGCATTTTAGTTCGTTTGCTTGGACTCGCCCTCACAATCAACTGGAGGGGTGTTGGGTTAGTTGGTTACTAGCATTCCGAGTGTTCAGATCGTTATGCTACTACCGCTATTGCTAATACTGAAAACATTGTCCTTCTGAGCGCCCTCATTATGGCATTGTCTAAGGTGTGAAATCATAGAGTAGTTCACAGTCAAGGACATGAAATAGCATACAATGTATGGAAATTCATGTCAGAAGAGGTTGTAAACGGAATACCAATTCCATTGAAAAGCGTGTGTCCAAGAGTACTGGCTGCCACTGGTATTTCAAAGCGAACCTTGGCAAGAATCAGGAAAGAAGGGAAAAATATTGAGGCAGGAACAGCAGATCTTTCTCCAGTCCGGAAAAATCACAGCCGAAGAAGAAGATTGTTGCAGCTGTAGACAGTTTTGATGAGGAAGTCATAAGAAGACTCATTTATAATTTCTACGCTACGCATAAGCAGAGGCCGACTCTGTAATCGCTTCTTCCAAGAATGAATATCAGTGTATGATTATGTGAAGAAAGTAGAGATTAATTACATTGAAATTGAGCACGTGATGGACAGTATTTTTTAGAACATTTCCATAAGAATAAGAATGTAAAGATGGAATAGCGGGCGTAATTCCATTAGGTACCTTCGGACTCTTGAGTAGGATACTAAGGTAAGACGAATGTTTTTAGAAAGAGATGAAACGGATATACCTGTCGCTCTGAGCTTGAGAACCGTAACCCAAACAACCCCCACTCCTGTACCCTGCTGGGCGGCAATTTAAAACTTCGCGCATGTTGGTGCCATAACATCTCGTCTCAGCTCTACTGTCGTCCGTTTGCCTACGTCGCATCCCGGTTTCCCCCACCTGTTTCTGTTCGCCCCTCTGTAAAGTCTAGTAGCTGGGCTGCCTTAGTTCTTTTCTGAAAACATTAATTTCTGTTAGGAATTGGACGTACAGTATACGTAATATAATGTACAACTGTTTAAAATAACTTAAATACAAGGGCCTCGTTAAGCAATTAACTGTCACGTGATCCCCCCCCCTTTTACGACCCTGCGACAAAACCACTTGAACGGACAGTAGATAGCATTTCTGAGTAATTTTATCTTTTCGGATCGGGCAGAAGTGAAAATTAAATTTACAGTTCGTAAGGTACTCTTTTATAGAGTAGGTAGGCTATAGAATTATTTCAACATGAGTTACTCGTACGAAGGACGAAACTGGTAATTGGAATTAGATAAAATAGTCTATAGTGCGATAATATGCACAAAAGAACTGAAGCCTGTATCGAAATGAACGGCCACCATTTTCAAAAATGTGTTTAAATATCCGTATTAGGATTATTTTTCAATTTAACTTCATTCTCTATATTGTACGCTAATGTGCTGTAACAGTACAATATACACTGCATAATGACGTCCGAATGGATAGTTCAATTCGTGAGTAAAAACACTAAGTGTTAATACTGTACTGTATTTTGATTAAACAAAAACCTAATGAAAATTATCAAACTCAAAATTGCGATATTTCCTAGTTTACATAAATGGATGAACTACTTTTCTTACCTCCTACACCTAGTAAAGTGATTTGTATTTTACGCCAGTATCATCGAACTCCAGTCTTGGAAGGGGGAGCAAGCGGTGTTTCCGGTTCTAGACCTTTAATCCAAAGATATAGCCAGGTTGATATTAAAAATGTTAGTAAAATTAAAATGATGTCCCTGTATAAAAGAAAGTCAGGATAGGAGAAGAAATGTCAGAAGGAAGTGAAATAGGGGGAGGAGTACGTCAAGGGTGCCTTTTATCACCTACCCTGTTCAACATCTATTTGGAGGATTTAGTGAACAGCTGTTTTTAGAACATGGGAGGAGTGATAGTAGGAGGAAGAAGTGTAAAGTGTATAAGATTTGCTGATATGGCGTTGTTAGCAGAAGAGGAAATGATACTAAAGGATATGCTGCTGGAGCTAAATGACAGCTGTGAGCAGTATGGGATGAAGATAAAAGCCAACAAGACGAAGAGCATGGTCATAAGAAGAAAAGTAAAGAAGGTAAACTTGCGAATTCTAAATGAGGCAGTAGAGCAAGTGGACAGCTTCAAATACTTGAGGTGTACTATAAGCAGTAACATGAGCTGCTGCCAGGAAGTCAAAAGGAGGATAGCAATGGCAAAGGAA